>NC_056448.1:8028288-8148288 GCF_018296145.1 Oncorhynchus tshawytscha
ACTGTATAGAAGCGCTGCCTATGATCATTGTGTGTTTTTTATTTTTTATTTTTTTTAACATTTAAATGTTCATTTTACGACGGCTCAGTGCTCTCACACACACTCCACATGCTAATTGCGTTGTGAGAAGCTTGAAGTAGGTAACTTGGAACAATACGTGTTTGTTTGTCAAGACCCAGAACAGTGGACTGCTGTAGAAAGTTCTGGATGGATAAACAGGAATTTAAGCTATGACTTTTGACCACGTCACTGAAAAGTCAAATGCACCTGGGTTCCCCGATCGCAGTAGTGTTTGCTCTCTTCAGTCAGTCTGATTTGCTGTAGAGCCATCTGTAGTAATTCAGATGACTTTCGTTTTTTTTTTTCGGTACATTTTGAGGCTGTCACCTGCGGTATACCTTGTTTTGATCTGTGGTTTACCTGAATGTTAACTCCTCTGTTCCCTTTACAGCGACGAGCTGCGTCAAGAGGCTCGCCAGTTGAAGAAGGACCTACTGGCCATCAAAAAGAGGAGGGAAGACATCGCCAATCCTCCAAAGAAGGAGGAGGAAGGCGAGGGTATGTCACTACATCAACTACTGTTTTAAATACCTTGCAGGTAACACTTTATAAATGGTTTATGAAAGGATTTTCTACAAACTTTATAGACTGTTTTTAAAAAAACGACTTACCTACTCACCCTTTATACTCTTTATATGTGAAGTGTTACCCAAAGTCATTTTCTCTCTGTGATCTAACACAGAGGATATCCTCCATCTCCATGAGGTACAGTATTTCTTCTCTGGGCCACATTCTCCTCTAATGGCTACGTATGTAGCCAGACAGTCCTCTCGTCTCTGACAATTAAGGCGGACGTCAACGTCTAGTTTATTCTACCCAAGGCTCTGCTTTTAATTTTTTTTATTTTTATAATTGCGTAAATTGCTTGAGCAACAAATTACTGAGTTGCCTACCCCCGTTGGTTAAAAACCAAAGCCCTTGCTGTAGGTTGGTCTTCAGCTTTGCTTAAAGTGACAAGGCGACTAAGTGGGTGTTTTTTCCCCCCTTCGTTACCACACAGTCCTACAGCCTCCCGTAATACCGCCTGTCTCCCGAGTGTTTGTCGGTACACCCACCGATAAAGAAACACATATTTTTGGACAATCATGAAAACCACGTTGACTCAGAGTTAAGTACGACTGAGAAGCTCAAAACGTTGTTTTGCAACAAAACCAATGGTCCATGTGGTCTTGTGGTGGCATAAATGCCAAATTAACAGGGGGGGGGGGTCACCGCAAGGCGCGTTTAAGTTCATGAGATATTGAGATGCTCTCATCATCTCCTAGACACTGTTTGTCTTTTTTCCCCTGACACCGCCTCTTACTCAGTGCTTACCACATGGTGGGTACTCGACTCAGAACCCACTATTAGGTCTCAACTGAGACTGGATCCCAGCTAGAACCGTTTCTGTTTAGGCCTACTTGGCACAGGGAAACACAAAAGCTCCAGTTCAGGTAAGTCACAACAGGTAGGTCAGTGTAGATGTGGTTATCCAGCCGGATGCTGTAACCGGGGTTAACCAGGAGGCTTTTATGTGTGTCTCTGGCTGGGCAGCAGCCTCTTTGAACGCTCCTCTCATTACGTGAATGTGTTGGACGTGAGGCTTCATTCAGTAGGATGGAATGTGTAGAAGAGAAGTCACGAGCCAGTGGACTCTGCAGGGGGGCAGATGTCTGCTTAAACACTGAATCCTGAGACTCGGCTGAGGGAGAGGAATGCACTGTTGCGTGGTATGGTGGGTTAGATACTGAAGGAGGTGGTTTTATCTCATTCTCATCATTCTGGATGGATGGTGACTTTGGGTTTAAAGCGGTGAAACAGCTACTGCTTCACATTTTGGCTGCACCCTACAGAGGTTGGAACCTAAATGAATCTCCAATAGTTTAGTTCTGAACCAAACCATATATATACTGTTCCGACCAGCAAAATAATGCTCTGAACCGGTTCGAACCCCCCCCATTAGAGGCTTGCTATGGAGCAGGCAAGCTATAGCTCAGTGAGTTGTTTACATACACGATGGAAAGAGAAGTGTAGGACATGATATACAACTTACATTTTGCAGGTGGGGAGAGTGAGAGGGTGGAGGAGGAGGCTTGGCTTGAAGTGCTGGGAATCTTGTTATGACATGCATTATCTGAATTAGGCCCACAGAGCTATAGCTACGGAGGAGCGGCTTCTATGGAGGAACTTTGAATGTCTTTGAACTTCAGAGTCGGCTAACGTTGGACCAGAGCTAGCTAGCAAGCTAGCTAACAAGCTTGTGTGTGCACAGCGGCACCAGAATCAATAACACGTGAAATGTGTTAACTATAGTATCCCTAACTAGCGTTGAAAAAGTTAAACCCTTTCTTCTCTAATTAAAAATCTCTCCCTATATTCTGAATCAAACTTGTAACATTAGTAGGCTACAGCTGTGCTTCAGAGTGGGAGGGGCAGGTAGCCTACACACACACTGGCAAAGATGTTCAGCTGGCAGGCAGACACTGGATGAAGTTTCTGATTGACAGAGGCATGACTTTGCATAGGCGCTTTGTTGCGTTTTTCTTTGTGAAACTAGAAAAAAAATACCCGGAACATAAAATGTTATTAACCGGATCCCATGCTTTCAAAAATAAGTTATTTTCCGGAACGGTATAGATCACTTTCGTTCCCTGTTCTGGTTCTGTTCCTTGAAAAATAATTATTTTCTGTTTTTTTTAACCGGTTCCAACCCCTGGCCCTATATGGTTTACTGACCTCTTTTGAACACCAGAGCCCTATTTGGTCTGATCAAAACTAGTGCACTATATAGGGCGTAGGTTGCCATTTCGGATACAGATTTTGTTTTCACTTTTAACTTTGCTGTTACTAAAAAAACTAAATCACTGTGACCTAGTAAAGGTCAGTAAGTCTTGTTTTATTAATCAAATCTGCTCACTCTAAAGCTGCCTGGTCAGGCAGGTTTCTGCCCTACTTTCTCTAAGGATTAGTGTGGGCTCAGGAAAACCTTTTGACCTTCAAACAACTTTGAATGGGGAGGCTGTTGTACGTCACTGTCCTCACATTGAATGCCTCGATGGGGCCAAAAATCTCACCCCCCCACAGCCTGACCTCTGAGCAGCGGTCAATTCCAAAGAAGCTCAGATGCAGCTGTGGTAGGTTTGACTGTAGTCTCTAGGGAAAGGGAATTTAGAGGGTAAACTTGCTGACTTTGTGTTTCTGTATCATCATTACCTCACCGGTCTGCTATTAAGACAGAGACATCACTTCCAAAACATACGTACACGGACGTGCACTTCAATACACTCAACATTCCTCACATTCATGTGGCAAATAAAATGGGTATTGTTCTTTTACGCTTTCAATAGAGAGAGGACATTTGGACAGGACCATTAGACCCATAGACGTTTTGAATTTCTGTTAGCAGAAGACTGGTGTGTTTGCAAAGCCGTTTGCCCTCAAATGTTTTCTAAGCGCTTTTGATTAATTAAAGTGTGACCGAACGGTTTGCGGGAAAAAAAAAAAAAATAGAATCTAGATTGTTTTCTTAGCTTGCCAAACACACTATTGATAAATACACACAAGAAGACTGAAGTGCTCTAGATTCCTCTTTGTCCTATTTTTTATGAGAATGAAATTGCAGAGGATGGAATTCTGATCCTGCTTGTGCACATGTTGTGCTTGGACGGAGTCCTCCACAGTGGCGTCCCAAATGGCACCCTATATAGTGCACTACTTTTGCCAGAGCCCAGAGGGCTCTGACCAAAAGTAGTGCACTATGTAGGGAATATGGTGCCATTGGGACGCACACCCCTCTGTTACTTGGCCAAGACAGGTCATGGACCGTTTGGAGGAGGCATGTTCACCATGTACTCAGCAATCGCCAACGAAATACCAGGAAAAAACAAGAAAAGGGAGCTCCATCATATCTATCTGGGACGGTTAGGCTAATGTTAGTAGCAGACGAGAGCCTGAAGTATAATCACTGAGTTTGTAATTGTCAGAATATAATAAAAATTTAATTTTTTCTGATCTGAAATGCCTTGCCTATATCTAGCAGTAAGATTCCCATTTGAACCGTTTGAACTTATCGCTTTCATTTATCATGGAAAATATTGTATATTAAGTTAATGTTTATTTGAAATGTGCTAAAAACCTATTGCCATGTATGGCATTGTCCTATATGAGTTATTGTCCTAAATGAGTTATTGTCCTAAATGAGTTATTGTCCTAAATGAGGTATTGTTCCAAATTAGTTATTGTCCTAAATGAGGTATTGTTCTAAGTATGAGTGGAAGCTATTTTGACAGGCTACTGATCTGATCCCAGCCGCTAACCCTGCAAACAATAATGAGTCGTTAGGACATCAAGAAATTGTCAACTAAAGTCGTCAGGATGTTGTGTCATGGTCCGCTAAAGATTTTGCATAGTTCCCAGTTGGTCCCGGGAACTAACACACCAAAGGTGCTTTTAACATAGTCTTTTCAACTTTCATATTTGACTCTCTTTGACCTTCATGATTACGTTGTATATGTTTATTCATACAGTAATTATTATTTAACATTTCCTCACATGGGATTTGAACTCGTGTCTTGGTTCACGGAATTCTGATCTTCCTGCTATGCCACCACGTCTGTATCAATGACTGATTTCATCTGTAGGGGTTTTCCTACACTTTTTGTACTTCAAAGTCAATCTCAGCTCTGTTAAAAATGCACTAAAGAAAAAAACGATTATATTTATCATAGTGATTCAGGAGAAACATTAAAACAGAATAATATTTCCCCCACCAACATTAGACAACTATACAGAAAACCCTCACATTGCTGAAATAAGTTAATTAAATCAATGAGAGAATAGTCGGAAATAACTGATAACAAAAGAGTGTCATCTGCACTGCTATTGTAATTAAGTGCTGTGATGGATTATAATTAATGAATGTGTAGGGGACTGCTGAATTATTGTAATTGTGTTGAATCTATATATTTAATTTATTTATTTTTAACCCATTTTTCTTCCCAATTTTGTGGTATCCAATTGGTAGTTGCAGTCCTGTCCCATCGCTGCGACTCCCGTACGGACTCGGGAAAGGAGAAGGTCGAGAGTCGTGCGTCCTTGGAAACACAACCCAGCCAAGCCACCCTGCTTCTTGGCACAACGCCCGCTTAACCCGGAAGCCAGCTGCACCAATGTGTCAGAGGAAACACCGTACACCTGGCGACTGTGGTCAGCTTGCATTGCGCCCGGCCCGCCACAGGAGTCCATGTGCACGATGGGACAGGAACATCCCTGCCGGCCAAACTCTCCCCTAACCCGGACGACGCTGGGCCAATTGTGCGCCGCCCCATGGGTCTCCCGGTCACGGCCAGCTGCGACAGCCTGGACCCGAACCAGGATCTCTAGTGGCATAGCTATCACTGCTATGCAGTGCCTTAGACCACTGCGCCACTCGGGAGGCTGGGAAATTATATAGACTTTGTGGCACGACAGAAAGATCAGTATTCCCCAAATCAAGAAGTTGTGAGTTCAAATCCAAGTTGGGGTCATATTGAAAAGACAGTACTAAGTGTTCATGTCAAATGTAATCCTATTGTCATTGATTAAATATCTTTAAACCGTTTTAGCTGAACAGCATATCACTTACCTTAAAAGCCCCATACCATTTCATTACTTTACTTATAATTTTTTGGGACACCTGGGCTCATCATGTGACAAAAACCTCCAGGGACCATGACACAACGTACCAAGAATGTCCTAAAAGAATCCTTGGGCATGTCCATGTCATGGGACAAACTGGGAACTAGACTAAACCATCAGGGGACCATGACACAACTTCCCAAGAACATTCAGGGGACCTTCACGGGACCATGATACAACGTCCCAAAAATGTCCGAAAAAACATCCCCGGGGCAAACCTGCAACTAAACAAAATCTCCAGGGGACCATGACACAATGTCCCAAGAACATTCGCGGGACCTTCAGGGGACCATGACACAATGTCCCAAGAACTTTCGCGGGACCTCCAGGGGACCATGACACAATGTTCCAAGACCGTTCACGGGACCTCCAGGGGACCATGACACAATGTCCCAAGAACATTCGCGGGACCTCCAGGGGACCATGACACAATGTCCCAAGAACATTCGCGGGACCTTCAGGGGACCATGACACAAATTCCCAAGAACGTTCGGGGGACCTTCAGGGGACCATGACACAACGTCCTAAAAACGCCCCAAGGACAAACTGGGAATTATGAAAAGGTTCCCCAGAGAATGTGGGACCCTTGGGAACGTCACGTGACATCCTAAGGACTAGTAAAAGGAAAGTCTTGAACGTCCTAAAAAGTTCCTGACATGATCCTCAGTGATGTCCTGGTTTCTTACAGGGAACTAGACAAAGGTCCACCAGAGAACGTTCCCTTTGGGACCATCATGCAATGTTCTTAGACGTTCTTAGAACATCAATAAGATAACGTCGCACCGAAGCCCTTAAGGGGCCTAATGGGAACGTCGCCGGATGTCCTCAGGATGTCCCCTGTTTGCTGAAAACTGATTTCATCATTTGGTTTCTTGCAGCAGGCCTTGAATCTGGTCTCCCTGGACTTCCTATGCTATACACATCTTTGTGCTCAGTCCCAGAAGCAAACATATTCCTCCTCCATGCGCTAACAACAGCAGCAGCCACTACCCACTAACTTGGCATGCGGCAACTTAATCAGGGGAAAAAAATCAATTGTCACCTCAGAACTCACCCAGCAGAGAGCTAAAAGAGACATTTGAGTTACCCTTTGAGTTATTATTTTCGACAGACATCGCTTCCATTTTCAAGACATAAATTATAGCATGTTCTTCTAGTCTGGTTTTCTCTTTCTTGGCATAAGTGTTGGTTCTGAGAGCCAAAAATAAGAAAGACAGGCTGAAAACACTGTCCATTTTATACCCACCCTCAATGATGTGGCAACATTCTTTCTACCACTCCAAGTTATTTATACAGGTTATGCCTGTGTGCACAGCGTGTTTTATTTCAATGGCGCCTGGTCAGTCAAATTGTTGATGTGGAAGAAAGACTGATCTTTGAAACGTCAATTGACTTATGATTATATGTTGCAGTTAGGTTTATTTTTTTCCTCCAAAATATCAGTTCACGTTTCTGACAAAGGCAGTTCAGTTTGACATTTTATGAATCGTGTGGCTTCATTCGAGAATTTCTAATATTTTGGAATGGGATTCAATTTGGCTGTTGAGTCAAGGATTGTGTTGTAATTTCTTTTGGCCTTTCGAAGAATACATTCAAATGGAGATTTACACATTTATTTGTCAAAGTTATTAAGCCGAATTATGTCAGAGGACATAGCCTATTGAGCAAAAAGAAACTGGCAGAAACCTTCATTTCAAAATTTCTGTTTGGAAGGAAATTAAGGTTCAATGACGATATAGTGGTGGTGTTGGGTTTCCCTGTTGTGACCTCTTTTGGGAGGCAATCTGTAGGAAACTCAGAACCACATCACTCAGTTCACAGCTGGAATCTGCATTATTTTATTGTTGTGACGGCAATGACTATGATAGATAGAAAGAGGGAGGAGTAGCCGGCTTCACAACACACATTTTCGGAACTATTTCTGATGAGTGTGCTGATCGATGAGAAACGGGGTTTCTTTTGACACTGCTTTGACTGCTCCAGGCCTTTGAAAGCGATGCTCCTCTGATTCGTCTTGAACAAGCGTTGATTGGTTAAAGAGGAAAAGAGAGCTGGAGGTGCTTCCTCCCCTAACGAAGAGGAGTCTGTCATTCACAACAACCCCCCCTACCACATCAGGCCTGTGATTTGTAGCTCTCTCTGGCCCAGGAGATAGCTAGGGGGAAGAATGTGGTTAGAATGGCCATCAAACTCAAAGATAGTAGTTAGTGACAACAGCTGGAGAGGGCGACGTGTGTTCCTTGTGTTAGTGCCCAAGGGAATCATCATTCAGCATCCTGCAAGTCCCGGGCTGCTGCGAGGGGGCAGAGTGCAAGGGGTGAACGGGAAAGATGGAAAGGGATCACTTCTTGCTATCGTAAATCAAAGGGAAAGACTTGCACCTCGAGCAGCAGAGCAGACTTCCAAGTTGACTCTGGGGAAGAGGCCTGGACTGTAGAGAGTGAGAGAGAGTGTGGCCCCAGTCTTTGCTAGGGAATTCCGACGATTGCTCCAAATTTTGTGTATTTGTGGCCTAAATACCTTGTGAAATGAGTAACTGCATGGTTTTCTGGACTTATAATGATAGCCATCCAAATCCAAATACCCTTTGGGGCTTAAGCTTTTTGTTACTCAATTAGGTTCCTCATAAAGTGAACTGACTTTTTTTTTTAAAGCCTTTTCACTCTAAACAGACAACATTATTACAGAATAATACTAAAGGCTAGTAGAGAACTATAGGTACCAGTGGGCAGGATTCAGCTGCCACAGGGCTGTCCGGCAAGAACAAATCAGAAGTCTTCAGAACAGGTTTATTGCAGATATTGGGTTTACCACACTAGGTTGAGTACTGACTTCTCACAGAGTAGTGAGAGCGTACAAAAGTGGTTCTACGCAGGAATAGAAAGAAATGACAAATACAGGGCATCTCCGGAATAGCAGTATAGGCAGGCTATAATGTAGGTGACCTTGGGCGAATCGATGTAGCCGGAGATGAATTCCAAAAAGCCTGTCCTCTGCTCAATTCCTTTGGTGGAGTTCATCAAACTTCCTTCGCCGAGGAGTTGAGCTTAGTCAGCTAGACATAATGCACATGCACATACTGCATAACTTTGTATGAGTGCTCGGGAATAGCTTATACCAGGTAGGATACAGTGATACCTTAATGCCTGTGCATTGCTATAAACACTATAATGACCAGACAGTAATACCACAATTATAGGACTAGAGACAATTCAGCATACAGGTCGAATGAATGTACAGAACAGAGAATGACTGCTGATAAGCAACAATGTAATGAGAAAGAAAGTAGCTGGACTAGAAACTGAAATGTGATTGCAATTTTAACTAGGGTCTGCGCATGCGCACAAGACCACGACCAGGATGGAATAGTAACTGGCCACAAGGAAAGCTACAGGCTAAATTAGGCTACACGTCCATAAACATGACTATGAGCATATACAGACCAGAGGAGGCTGGTGGGAGGAGCTATAGGAGGAAGGGCTCATTGTAATCAATGGAACGTAGTCAAACGTTTCTGATGGGTTTGGCACTATTCCATTGATGCCATTACAATGAGCCCATCCTCCTATAGCTCCTCCCACCAGCCTCTACTAATACAGACAATATGAACAGAATAATATGTGTGAGCTACACCAGGCCTAACGAGCTAGCATTCCTAACTAACATCTTGGCTGAACTGACTAGCAGTAGCATGGCTCACATTAAAATGTATGACTCTATAAACGTTACAAACATGGTAAATACTTGAACTACACCCAACTAAAAATGACATGTCAAATCAAATTGTATCAGTCACATGAGGCGAAATCCTCCCAGATTGCAGTTCCTAGGGCTTCCACTAGATGTCAAAAGTCTTTAGAAAGAGTTTCAGGCTTGTTTTTCGCACTCTGCAATTTCACCGGATGTAGTCGAGGTGGGTCGCTAGCAGAACACCTGCACCAGAAAGGATAACCAGCCACCTGTATGTTGATAGTGTCGTTGTTCAGCCACGACTCCATGAAGCTTAAGATATTAGTTTTAAATGTCCCGTTGGTAATTTAATCTTGCGTGTAGGTCATTGATTTTATTTTCCAAAGATTGCGCGTTTACGAGCAGAATGAAAGGAAGTGGGGGCTTATTTGATCGCCTACGAATTCTCAGAAGGCAGCCTGCCCTCTGGCCCTTTTTTCTCTGCCTCCTCTTCACGCGAATCACGGGGATCTGGGCATGTTCCCGAGAAAGCAGTATATTGTTCGCGTCGGGATCGTCAGCCTCGTAAAGGAAAAAAAGGATTCAGTCCGTGGTGATTAGTCGCAGTCCTGATGTCCAGCAGTTATTTTTGGACGGTAGAGGCAACATTATGTACCAAATAAATTTAAAAAAGAAGTTAAAAACAATGCAAATGAACGGGGGGGGGGCTTGCCTGTTTTGCATGTTATTTTGACATCAATACATGTCAGTTTGCAAACTATGTAAATATATATATATATATGTCATTGAGTTAATAAGGCCACATACATACATGGTCTTTTTTTTGTTGCTTTTTTGAGTAAGTGTTGAAGGAATTTAATTCCTCTGTTTTAATTCCCAATTAAAATGAAACACTCTGTCAATTCATAAGAATTTGTAAGACCCTTATTTTATAGGAATGGACAGAGCCCCGGTCTTAAAGTCAAGTAACAGCCTTTATTCAAGAGTACTGAGTACACACACATTTACCCACGGTTATAAACTGAAAATGACGTCAGCGTTTTCTAAATGTTCCGTCTCTTCTTGACACTGGTAGAAAGGCTCTATAGCTCTCAAGCCTTCCCTCCTCGCCTAGAGCCAAGGTCAGTCAGTGTAGATAAGCATTCCAGTCAGTCTGGAGATATAGTTCATTCATTTGTACCAAGGAACAGACTGTCATTGTTCTAAACTCTTGACCACATACACACACACACTATTTTCAGTACTGGGATCAAAAAAGAAAACTCATACATATACAGTAACATTTAGTATTCTGATTAGTACATCCTGATTGAAATGTATACATAATTAGTCATTATAGATAAAAATTCCCTTAACAGTAAGGCAGCTTCAAAATGCAGGTGTTTCAGCCTAGCTCAGTGCTTTATGTGGTGGTGGGGCAAGCCAGCAGGAAATACGGAGCATTGCGCCGTGATCAGTGTTCTGCCTCTCATGGGGACACGACGGTGAAGTAAAGTCTAAGGGTAGAGCTCTAAAATTCTAGCCCCTTGGGTGCTGCCATAGAGTTACATTAGAAGTGCCAATCCAAGAAAGCTGAAGGTCATTGGCGACAGATAAAATGACGTCAAATCACGTTATATGTACAGTAGCTTTGATTTGACTGAGCATGTCAACATCATACTTTCAAAATCTTAGCTAGCAGTCATCATGAATCAAGTGTACTGGCAAATCCTTTTTAATCCTTGTCATATGAAGAGAAATGATAGATAAAACGTATCGATGCTCATCAGCCATTGGACATAAACATTACACAACAAGTTGGAAATCGCAAATTCAACAATGAGTGGTTTGGAAGGAATCAGTGACAGTGGCTGTGTGGTCCCAAATCTGGAAATAAGGGGCTCCTTTCCTAGTTTAAAATGATAAACATTCAACACTGGCCTTGCGGTCAATGAAGCATGATTTCTGCAAACAAACCACTGTTAACTCGGATCTACGAAGTCTTGAACTCAATGAAGTCAAGTCAACTGGGAATTCCGGAAAAAACAAGCTCTGACAGGGAAATACGTTTCGAACAGTCATCCAACTCGGAATTGTAGATCGATAACTCTAGCCTCTTTCTAGAGCTACGACCTGAAAATCACTGACATCATGATTCAACCTCGTTTTTTTCCAGAGTTCCCAGTTATCTTTCACAGCACCATAAATCCAGATAATGCCAGACTTTCATTACACAATTTGCCCACGAAGGACTGCTGTGCCACCTTCCTGTTCAAGTGAGCACAGCACAACAAGGTCCAAAAATGTCTTGTATGCTGAGGCATAAATGATGTAATATGCCAGGGGGGTATGTATACTGTAGCTAAGAAAGTAAATTAAGTGTATGTTGTGTAGTTAGATGTTAGTAGCCCATGTACCTCACCCTAATAATTTGGTCTGTATACCCCTCTTAATTTTGCCTACTGTTCTGACTTGGTTGTGTACATATAGCCTATAACCTGTTTTAGAGAAATTCTGAATTCTGTTGCTGTACATTTCAAAAGTGGTAAACAAATAGTTATATTGACTATGTCCATCCTAGCTCGCTCATTAATTATTCGAAATGACCTATTTCCTTCTTATCTGCTTGTCGTTCCCTTATGCCATAGCTTGTGGTTTCTACTGACAATTGAGATGTACATTTGTTTAAGCAAATCAGCCATATCAGCTATGTTTTTTTTTTAAAGGCAGTAAATGAGGCTGAATGAATTGTTTCGCTGCCAGACAAGACTCCGCTGATAGGCAGGTGTAGCAGTGGTAAGGTGTTGGAACTGCTGTTGGAACAGCTTTATGTAGGTCCTAACAATTTGTGGCCACTGTTTGTCACCGTTTATATAGCGCAATTAATTTATTGTTTAATGTTGTGTAGTGGCTTTGCTGGCATGCATCCCACATGTTGTTTGTTTTACCCCACCAAGATTTACATGCTAAAATCCCACTGGTCATACACACCAAGTAGTGAAAGGTAAAGTACAGTTACAGTATCATGATCTCAAGATGAGCTAGTTAAAAAAAAAATTTGCTCTGAAGAATAGGCCTCATACTTGCTGAATACCATTTCTCCCCTCTGGATGAGCAAGTCACAAACATACCAGCCTCTCTCAGACAATGGCCCAGTGTTCCAGCCAGCAGCATTCGTACAGTACTATGGCAGCTCTTAATAGATGACAGGCCCAGACGCAGGAGGTATGTCTGTGACGCGTTACGTTGTTTGTTTTGTCCCCTCTGTGTGTCCTGTCTTGTCGGGGCCTGGGGACATTACCCGCGAGTCAGAGTTACCATAACTCCAGAAGCCAGGTGACTGAGGCTGCCTGCCTGCCATCTCAATCTGTGACATCAGAGGGCTTTTGTGGAAATAAGTATGCAGATGAACTAGGTAGGGGTGTTTTTCCCTGCTCACCCATCTACAGTGGGGCAAAAAAGTATTTAGTCAGCCACCAATTGTGCAAGTTCTCCCACTTAAAAAGATGAGAGGCCTGTAATTTTCATCATCGGTACACTTCATGAGAAAAAGAAATCCAGAAAATCACATTGTAGGATTTTTTATTAATTTATTTGCAAATTATGGTGGAAAATAAGTATTTGGTCACCTACAAACAAGCAAGATTTCTGTCTCTCACAGACCTGTAACTTCTTTAAGAGGCTCCTCTGTCCTCCACTCTTTACCTGTATTAATGGCACCTGTTTGAACTTGTTATCAGTATAAAAGACACCTGACAACATCATGACAAGGTGAAAACATGTTTTTAGACATTTTTGCAAATTTCTTGAAAATGATATGAAACGGAAATATCTCATTATTCACACCCCTGAGTCAATACTTTGTGGAGGCACCTTTGGCAGAGCCCTGCTTATGCTTGCCTTGTACCTCACGTCCCCAGTCAGTCACATAAGTCAGCAAAGCTTTCAAATGATTTCATGTCGGGAACGGTTCATTTCCACAAATATGTCAAAACAAAGACATGAACCATTGGAAGAACAAGTTAATGATCTGTACCCATTTGATTATTGAAGAATATAACTTATAGTACCCAATTGTCATACATAATGACACCAATATTTTAAAAAAAATCACTCAAAAAAGGGAAAGTCACCCAGTAAAATACTACTTGAGTAAAAGTATTTGGTTTTAAATATATGTAAGCATCAAAAGGAAAATAATCGCTAAAATGTACTGAAGTATAAATCATTTCAAATTCCTTATAAACCAGCCGGCACAATTGTCTTTTTTATTTTATTTACAATGAAGCATTTGTGTTTAGTGAGTCTGCCAGGTCAGATGCAGGAGGGATAGCTTGAATTGGGTGTCAGGGAAAATGTATGGAGAAAAAGTAGATATTTTTATTTCACTATGTTCCTAAAGAAAATTAAAAGTTGTCAAATATATAAATAGTGAAGTACAGATACAACCAAAAACTACTTAAGTACTTTACACCACTGCTAATATATTCCTCATGAGCTTAGTTCTACTGTCGTACCCCAGAACCCCACATAGAAGCTTGTTTTATTCCAATGTTTGTCGATAAAGTAAATGTAAGCATACTATATAGCCTTAAAACATTGTTAAAACTATCATTTTGATATCATGGATGATCAGTCCTTGCATCCATAGCTTTGTATATGAATTTGTGAGTGGTTACATTTCTTCAGTCCCATCCCTCAGCTTATTGTTTCAACTGCGGATTGCCCACTTTGGCTTATAGAATTGCTTGGAGATTCTCCTTCACTCTCAAGGCCTGCATGTGGAATTTGACCTAGTATGGAAACAGTGTTGGAACGCTTTGATCCATGATCTGTAGTCAGGTCCAAAATTATTGGCACCCTTGATAAAGATGAGCAAAAAAGATTGTATACAATAAATAATACAAATACTAAGCTATATTGTATGCTTAAAAAGAAAATTATAATATTTTATACTAACACAATTGCTCAGAGAAATAGATTTCTTTTTAATAGGGGGGGATTATTGACACCCCTTTTTTCAATACCTTACCTTGCGACAATAACGGCACTGAGCCTTTTTAAAATGTTTAATGAGATTGAAGAACACATCGGGAGGGATCTTAGACCATTCCTCCATACAGAATCTTTCCATATCCTTGAGATCCTTTGTCTGCGCTTATGGACTGGCCTCTTCAATTCAAACCACAGGTTTTCAATAGTGTTCAAGTCCGCAGACTGAGATTATCGCGACTCGGGAGATGACCCATATGTAGACATGGGAGGCGGATAGAGTACAGTTCTCAGATGATTTATTAGAAACACAGGGCAGGCAGAGGTTCGTGATCAGGTCAGAGTCAGGCAGGTAGAAAGGTCAGAACTGGGAAAAACTAGGAAATAGAACTAGAGAAAAAGGAAGGCGGGAAAGAACGCTGGTAAGACTTGACAAACAAGACGAACTGGCAACAGACAAACCGAGAACACAGGTATAAGTACACAGGGGATAATAGGGAAGATGGGCGACACCTGTAGGGGGGTGGAGACGAGCACAAAGACATGTGAAACAGATCAAGGTGTGATTTTGGGATCAATTAACCATTTCTTTAGGAATTGTGATATGTGCTTGGGGTTATTGCTGGAAGATCCACTTGCGGCCAAGTTTCAGCCTCCAGGCAGAGGCAACCATGTTTTGGGCAAAAATGTCCTGTTACTGGTTAAAGCTCATGATGCTTTTGGCCTTAACAAAGGGCCCCAGAACATTAAAGATCTACCACCATATTGTACAGTATGTATGGGGTTCTTTTCTGCTTATGCATGCTTATTTCAACCCCAAACCCACCACTGGTGTGCGTGGCCAAAGAGCTCACTTTTCATGTCATCCAGCAAATGTAAATGCCTGGAGTTTGCTAAAAGGCATTGGCACTTGGACTGGAAACAGTGCTATGGTCATATGACTTGAAATTAGTGCTCTTTGGTCACCACACCAGTGGTGGGTTTGGTGTCAAAATAAGGATGATTAGCATAAAATAACCCCAACCTAATGTAAAATATGGTGGTGGATTAAGGGCACTACATTCTACAGTGTTTTGATGTTGTATTCTGTATCCTCACTTGGCAAATTACTAAGGTTAATTTCAGTGTACAGATAATGAATTAAAGTATTAAGTAGACCTACTACTGGGCTTTTGTAAGTATTGTTGTGCTTGAATAATACAAGGTATATCCACTTATTTGAGGCAAAAATGTAGAGCCACTTGGTTTTCTCATTTAAACTCTCCTTGCCCAGAGGTATACTTTCCCTGAGCAGTCTCCATCCAGTCTCAAGGCTGAAGTTGAAGAATTCAGACTTTTTTTTTTTTTTTTTTTTTTTCATTGGGAACATTTACAATATGTTGGATGTGGCTGGCTCTGACGCAGAGCAGAAAGAGAGGGGTCTCATGGCAGAAGGAAAGGGGTTTCCTTGTTAAACTTGGAGCCCATCAGTCATCCTGCTGGATCTGTTAGCCATGCAGTAGTGGATCTTTCCCTCAAATCAGATCAATTCAGTTTGTGTTTGTCACTGTGACCCGATGACGGGTCCCTCTCTCTGAGCTGATCTCTTACTAATGACAAGGCAGAGCTTCAGATGGTTTTTACATGTTGGATGTTTTTTCCTCTGCATTGTGTCTGATAGTGTTTTTTGCTATTGTCACTGTTTAATGTGATACATTAACTAGGCTAACTGTAAATGAACTGCTAAATAACTAACTGTATCAACTTCAACGTAGAAGTCAAAAAGACAGACAGACAGCGGGGCAATGCCTTAATATATCCAAGTTTGCGAACCGACTATTAACTAACAATTAACTGACTGTTAAGTAACTAGTACCTTACTGCGTCCCTATAGAAGAGAAGAAGCCAGGCAGCGAGGCGGTGGCGGAGTACCTGGAGGGCAAGAAGAAATATGAAGACATGAGGAAACAGAAACTGAAGAAGGGATCCAGCAGAGAAGCGCAGGTAACAGAGGAGTCATTACTCAAAACTGTGTCAGCTGTCATTTACTCTCTACACACATTACATTTCAGTCATTTAGCAGAAGCTCTTGTCCAGAGCGACTTTCAGTAGATAGTGTGTACATTTTCCTACTGGTCCTCATGTGGTCAATTGGAGCTCTGGGATTATAGAGTGTTGATGACATTAATGATGACGTCTTTCAGTCAAACGCATATAAATTACCAGCAGTACATTTTTTTCTTGATGCAACAGGGGGTTGAGGTGAAAGTTTGAGACTTAGATGAGCGTTAGATCTTAAGAGTTTGTTTTGTTAGTGACCCAGATCTCCCAGTGACCGTTAAGCTGATTGTCTTGTAGACAATGGCGCTGCTGGATCGATTCAAGTCCAAGCTGTCTTCAGCCATCACTGAGACCTCCGAGTCCCCTGAGGAGGCCCCTGAGGAGCTGGCAGAGGACGATGACAAAGGATGGTACGTTATGGTTAGCGTTCTGGTGGTCATGATATTTTGTCAGCCGGTGATTGTCATGCAAATGACAATGCCGGTCTCAAGGTAATTGACCGTTATTTAACATAAAATATCCCAGACATTTAGCATCTCCGGGCTTCCACACATAGCCTACAAGCCAATGATGTGGACCTTTTGGAACATCTACATTTGAAAAAGTTTAATAAATCCACTTAATATAGCCTACACCATCACAATAAAACCATTATTTATTTTAGGCAGGTCTAAAGAAACATGATTTGAAGAAAATGTACCCTATTTCAGAAGAACAGAATAGCATATTCTGAGTCGTCCTTATGTTAGACC
The DNA here is from genome assembly GCF_018296145.1 of Oncorhynchus tshawytscha. Classification (NCBI taxonomy): domain Eukaryota; kingdom Metazoa; phylum Chordata; class Actinopteri; order Salmoniformes; family Salmonidae; genus Oncorhynchus; species Oncorhynchus tshawytscha. Next base: position 8,045,457 of record NC_056448.1, read on the forward strand.
CTGCTCTGGCTATGCCATATGGCTGTGGGCTACACTAGTTAATTTAGCAGGCAATATTTGCTTATAATTCCTGTGGTATTATTTTATGGTAATAAGAATACAATTGAACATAGCTGAATAAATAAAGGCTATTTTTTCTAAACGATTTACGAGGAAGTTCGCACAAGCGACTATTCTCTGTTGAGCGTTTAACAAAGAAACAGTTCCTCCTATATGCTTCATTTAGAGTTATTTATGCAGCTTTATTTGCGATACAAACTCTCTTTAACCTCTCTGGGATATGTGGGACGGTAGCATCCCACCTGGCCAAAAGCCAGAGAAAATGCAGAGCGCCAAATTCAAATAAATTACTATACAAATCTAACTTTCATGACAACACACATGTAAGATACCAAATTAAAGCTACACGTGTTGTGAAGCCAGCCAACATGTCAGATTTAAAAAAGGCTTTCGGCAAAAGCAAACGATGCTATTATCTGAGGATAGCACTTCCGTAAACAAAAGAGAGAAAACATATTTCAACCCTGCAGGCGCGACACAAAACAGAAATAAAAATATAAATCATGCCTTACCTTTGACAAGCTTCTTCTGTTGGCACTCCAATATGTCCCATAAACATCACAAATGGTCCTTTTGTTTGATTAATTCCAACAATATATATCCAAAATGTCCATTTATTTGGCGCGTTTTGATCCAGAAAAACACTGGTTCCAACTTGTGCAACGTGACTACAACATATCTCAAAAGTTACCTGTAAACTTTTCCAAAACATTTCAAACTACTTTTGTAAATACAACTTTAGGTACTTTTAAAGTAAATAATCGATAAAATTGAAGACTGGATGATCTGTGTTCAATACAGGAAGAAAACAAACTGACGCTACCTTTCTGGTCACGCGCCTCTAACAAACAGTACACTTGAAGTGACCCTCGTTTTGAACAGGGCTACTTCTTCATTACACAAAGGAAAAACCTCAACCAATTTCTAAAGACTGGTGACATCCAGTGGAAGTGGTAGGAACTGCAAGAAGGTCCCTTAGAAATCTGGATTCTCAATGAAAAGAGAAATGACCTCAAAAATCGGAATGGTTTTTCCTCTGGGTTTCGCCTTCTACATAAGTTCTGTTATACTCACAGACATGATTCAAACTGTTTTAGAAACATCAGAGTGTTGTCCATCCAAATCTACTAATAATATGCATATCTTATCTTTTGGGGATGAGTAGCAGGCAGTTGAATTTGGGCATGCATTTCATCCGGACGTGAAAATACTGCTCCCTGTCACCAAGAAGTTAAGGGTTGATGTGAGCGTTCGGTCCTAACAACATCAGTCAAGCACCCGATCTAACTGGCTAATGTTAGTGTACTTCCAGACACAAACGAGAGAACAGCTCACTGACCATTTTACTCGCCCTAGCAGAGCTAGTTAGGCTGTTTTCATGTTATCCAGAGCTTGCAACAATTGACGTTTTTTTTTTGTCAACGTTTACTGACATATTTACCGGCCATATTTAACAGGTGTTGAGCGTTCGTAAATTTCGTCAGTTATTCTGCGCTCTGGCACATTCGGATGAGAGTTTTCTGAAATCGGAGTAGATAGCCAGAGCGAATTTACCAGCTACGTCTATCAACAGTGACATTCTGTTGAAATGGTTACTTGCAAAGTGGAATCTTCTGTTAAAACATGTCGCTAGCTAGCTAGGTAAACAATGAACCATAATTCTAACTCATGACGTTACTACCCTGCATTAATCTGCAGGTAGCTAACCAACCAGGTTCAATGTTAGTTAGTTAGTTAACATTAGGCTATAACTAGCAAAGCAAATGGCTCTGAGATACGAATAATAAGATTATACACGTAACGTTAGCTAGCGAGCCAGCCAGCTAATTTTAGCTGGCTAGCTAACAGTACACTTTACACTTTAACTTGAAATGAATATGACTTTCTGCCAAATTAGAAACGTGTAATATTTGAAAATGTAGCTAACAGTGACATTCTATTGAAATTAATACTTGCATAGTGGAGTCTTTTGATAAGACATGTAGCTAGCTAAACAATGAACCATAATCCCAAATCATGATTATGAAGAGCAACACACACATGCAGTTCTACTACAGAATGTTTTTTTTATTGATTTTTTTAGGATTTAAAAAAAAACAGGATTACCTACCAGCTCAAATAGACAGAAGAGGGCCATATGGCAGACCAATCCGAACTCATGTCTCGGCATGTCCAGCCATTCATTATCTCAGCCAATCATAGTTAGCGGGAAGGTTGCTGGCTTTTTCTGTGGCTAAACCAACTAGGCTCATAATTTAACAATTGTATTCGTATTTACAGATGGCGTACAAGTTTGTTATTAAGGCACATGAAAGTTCACATGTTCCAGAAGGCATTTCTGCCCCAAAACAAACATAAAGTTTTAGTTCAAATGTGTTCCTGTGAAGTAGTGACCCATGGCATATGCCTAGTTTCCTGAAATTAGTCACAAATATCTACATAAATATGACAGATCTTGCTTCTGTTGCCTGTTTTGTTTGTTTAATATACAACAGCAATATGTTGGATAAAGCAATTGTACAGATTCTGCTATTTTTTGATTTTGTTATGCTGTAATAAAGGCTTTACAAACGTTTTTCGTTAGAACAGACTTGTATTACTTACAATTTATTTTGTGTTGTTTACACTGTTCCCAACAGGCAGAAAAATAATACTGTAATCTAACAGCACCTGTTTGTCACACATAATATGCCCGCAGGTCTCGCTACTATTTTTTAACACAGTGTGACCATCGGGCTCTTTCTTGAGTAATTTTTGTGTCTCCATTATTTAATCAAACCGTGTGCTTAAAGCATCAAACAAGCTCCGTGCATATGTAGTTGATTTTATTCAAACACACATGGTCTGTCAGGACGACTCTTGGTCAACCAAGATTTTTTTTTAGTCGGGAACAGTCTTGCAATAAGTCCTAAGCAAAGTTTCCCACTGGGCACAGAAGTCAGTTCAACATCTAGTTTTGATTTACATTTGGATGAGTTGTCAACTAACGTGAATTCAACTTGAAATCAACAAAAAATGTCACCATAGGTTAAAAGTTGGGGATGAAAAGATGGAAATGCCCTTACGTCGAGGACTTTTTGCAGCTCCAACCAGTTCTCCACGTTGATTCAACGTCATGATATTGATAGAATAGGGTGCCATTCAGGATGAGCCAGTTCTAGTAGGCCAGCCAGAGCAGCCCATCCACCATCCATCCACCCCCTATTCTGTAACAGATATGTTATGTCTGTTAATGCCCAGTCATAACACAGGCCTGAGGAGCAGCTCCTTAACGACTTGACACACTGTTGAACTTTATACAGTGGATCAACACACTCTGACTGCTCTAGATTACATACAGTGCATTCGGAAAGTGTTCAGACCCCTTGACTTTTTCCACATTTAGATGCTTTACAGCATTATTCTAAACTTGATTGAGTAGATTTTTTTCCCTCATCAATCTACACACAATACCCCATAATTGTTATTTTATTTTATTTATTTCACCTTTATTTAACCAGGTAGGCAAGTTGAGAACAAGTTCTCATTTACAATTGCGACCTGGCCAAGATAAAGCAAAGCAGTTCGACACATACAACGACACAGAGTTACACATGGAGTAAAACAGACATACAGTCAATAATACAGTAGAAACAAGTCTATATACGATGTGAGCAAATGAGGTGAGATAAGGGAGGTAAAGGCAAAAAAAGGCCATGGTGGCAAAGTAAATACAATATAACAAGTAAAACACTGGAATGGTAGATTTGCAATGGAAGAATGTGCAAAGTAGAAATAAAAATAATGGGGTGCAAAGGAGCAAAATAAATTAATTAATTAAATACAGTAGGGAAAGCGGTAGTTGTTTGGGCTAAATTATAGGTGGGCTATGTACAGGTGCAGTAATCTGTGAGCTGCTCTGACAGTTGGTGCTTAAAGCTAGTGAGGGAGATAAGTGTTTCCAGTTTCAGAGATTTTTGTAGTTCGTTCCAGTCATTGGCAGCAGAGAACTGGAAGGAGAGGCGGCCAAAGAAAGAATTGGTTTTGGGGGTGACTAGAGAGATATACCTGCTGGAGCGTGTGCTACAGGTGGGAGATGCTATGGTGACCAGCGAGCTGAGATAAGGGGGACTTTACCTAGCAGGGTCTTGTAGATGACATGGAGCCAGTGGGTTTGGCGACGAGTATGAAGCGAGGGCCAGCCAACGAGAGCGTACAGGTCGCAATGGTGGGTAGTATATGGGGCTTTGGTGACAAAACGGATTGCACTGTGATAGACTGCATCCAATTTGTTGAGTAGGGTATTGGAGGCTATTTTGTAAATTACATCGCCAAAGTCGAGGATTGGTAGGATGGTCAGTTTTACAAGGGTATGTTTGGCAGCATGAGTGAAGGATGCTTTGTTGCGAAATAGGAAGCCAATTCTAGATTTAACTTTGGATTGGAGATGTTTGATATGGGTATGGAAGGAGAGTTTACAGTCTAACCAGACACCTAAGTATTTGTAGTTGTCCACGTATTCTAAGTCAGAGCCGTCCAGAGTAGTGATGTTGGACAGGCGGGCAGGTGCAGGTAGCGATCGGTTGAAGAGCATGCATTTAGTTTTACTTGTATTTAAGAGCAATTGGAGGCCACGGAAGGAGAGTTGTATGGCATTGAAGCTTGCCTGGAGGGTTGTTAACACAGTGTCCAAAGAAGGGCCAGAAGTATACAGAATGGTGTTGTCTGCGTAGAGGTGGATCAGAGACTCACCAGCAGCAAGAGCGACCCCATTGATGTATACAGAGAAGAGAGTCGGTCCAAGAATTGAACCCTGTGGCACCCCCATAGAGACTGCCAGAGGTCCGGACAGCAGACCCTCCGATTTGACACACTGAACTCTATCAGAGAAGTAGTTGGTGAACCAGGCGAGGCAATCATTTGAGAAACCAAGGCTGTCAAGTCTTCCGATGAGGATGTGGTGATTGACAGAGTCGAAAGCCTTGGCCAGATCAATGAATACGGCTGCACAGTAATGTTTCTTATCGATGGCGGTGAAGATATCATTTAGGACCTTGAGCGTGGCTGAGGTGCACCCATGACCAGCTCTGAAACCAGATTGCATAGCAGAGAAGGTATGGTGAGATTCGAAATGGTCGGTAATCTGTTTGTTGACTTGGCTTTCGAAGACCTTAGAAAGGCATGGTAGGATAGATATAGGTCTGTAGCAGTTTGGGTCAAGAGTGTCCCCCCTTTGAAGAGGGGGATGACCGCAGCTGCTTTCCAATCTTTGGGAATCTCAGACGACACGAAAGAGAGGTTGAACAGGCTAGTAATAGGGGTGGCAACAATTTCGGCAGATAATTTTAGAAAGAAAGGGTCCAGATTGTCTAGCCCGGCTGATTTGTAGGGGTCCAGATTTTGCAGCTCTTTCAGAACATCAGCTGAACGAATTTGGGAGAAGGAGAAATGGGGAAGGCTTGGGCGAGTTACTGTGGGGGGTGCAGTGCTGTTGACTGGGGTAGGAGTAGCCAGGTGGAAAGCATGGCCAGCCGTAGAAAAATGCTTATTGAAATTCTCAATTATGGTGGATTTATCAGTGGTGACAGTGTTTCCTATCTTCAGTGCAGTGGGCAGCTGGGAGGTGTTCTTATTCTCCATGGACTTTACAGTGTCCCAGAACTTTTTTGAGTTAGTGTTGCAGGAAGCAAATTTCTGCTTGAAAAAGCTAGCCTTAGCTTTTCTAACTGCCTGTGTATAATGGTTTCTAGCTTCCCTGAACAGCTGCATATCACGGGGGCTGTTCGATGCTAATGCAGAACGCCATAGGATGTTTTTGTGTTGGTTAAGGGCAGTCAGGTCTGGGGAGAACCAAGGGCTATATCTGTTCCTGGTTCTAAATTTCTTGAATGGGGCATGTTCATTTAAGATGGTTAGGAAGGCATTTAAAAAAAATATCCAGGCATCCTCTACTGACGGGATGAGATCAATATCCTTCCAGGATACCCCGGCCAGGTCGATTAGAAAGGCCTGCTCGCTGAAGTGTTTCACGGAGCGTTTGACAGTGATGAGTGGAGGTCGTTTGACCGCTGACCCATTACGGATGCAGGCAATGAGGCAGTGATCGCTGAGATCTTGGTTGAAGACAGCAGAGGTGTATTTAGAGGGCAAGTTGGTTAAGGATGATATCTATGAGGGTGCCCGTGTTTAAGGCTTTGGGGAGGTACCTGGTAGGTTCATTGATAATTTGTGTGAGATTGAGGGCATCAAGTTTAGATTGTAGGGTGGCTGGGGTGTTAAGCATGTTCCAGTTTAGGTCGCCTAGCAGCACGAGCTCTGAAGATAGATGGGGGGGCAAACAGTTCACATATGGTGTCCAGAGCACAGCTGGGGGCAGAGGGTGGTCTATAATGACAAAGCAAAAACTGGGTTTTTAGAAATCAAATCAAATGTTTATTTGTCACGTGCGCCGAATACAACAGGTGTAGACCTTACAGTGAAATGCTTACTTACAGGCTCTAACCAATAGTGCAAAAAAAGGTATTAGGTGAAGAATAGGTAAGTAAAGAAATAAAACAACAGTAAAAAGACAGGCTATATACAGTAGCGAGGCTACATACAGACACCGGTTCGTCAGGCTGATTGAGGTAGTATGTACATGTAGATATGGTTAAAGTGACTATACATGTATGATGAACAGAGAGTAACAATAGCGTAAAAGAGGGGGTGGTGGGGGGTGGGACACAATGCAGATAGCCCGGTTAGCCAATGTGCGGGAGCACTGGTTGATCGGCCCAATTGAGGTCGTATGTCCATTAATGTATAGTTAAAGTGATTATGCATATATGATAAAGAGAGAGTAGCAGCAGCGTGAAAAATAGGGGTTGAGGGGGACACACACACAATGCAAATAGTCCGGGTAGACATTTGATTACCTGTTCAGGAGTCTTATGGCTTGGGGGTAAAAACTGTTGAGAAGCCTTTTTGTCCTAGACTTGGCACTCCGGTACCACTTGCCATGCGGTAGTAGAGAGAACAGTCTATGACTGGGGTGGCTGGGGTCAATTTTTTGGGCCTTCCTCTGACACCGCCTGGTGTAGAGGTCCTGGATGGCAGGAAGCTTAGCCCCAGTAATGTACTGGGCTGTACGCACTACGTACACACTATAAAATAGAAACTATCACATTTACATAAGTATTCAGAACCTTTACTCAGTACTTTGTTGAAGCACCTTTGGCAGCGATTACAACCTCAAGTCTTCTTGGGTATGACGCTTACAAGGTTGGCTCACCTGTATTTGATGAGTTTCTCCCATTCTTCTCTGCAGATCCTCTCAAGCTCTGTCAGGTTGGATGGGGAGCGTTGGTGTACAGCTATTTTCAGGTCTCTCCAAAGATGTTCGGTTGGGTTCAAGGTCAGGCTCTGGTTGGGCCACTCAAGGATTCAGAGACTTGTCGCGCTGCCACAACCATGCTTCACTTTAGATTGAGATGGTGCCAGGTTTCCTCCAGACGTGACATTCAGGCCAAAGAGTTCAATCTTGGTTTCATTAAACCAAAGAATCTTGTTTCTCTTGGTCTGAGTGTCTTTAGGTGCCTTTTGGAAAACTCCAAGCGGGCTGTCATGTGCCTTTTACTCAGGAGTGGCTTCCGTCTTGCCACTCTACCAAAAGGCCTGATTGGTGGAGTGCTGTCCTTCTGGAAGGTTCTCCCATCTCCACAGAGGTACTCTAGAGCTCTGTCAGACTGACCATCGGTTTCTTGGTCACCCCCCTGACAAAGGCCCTTCTCCCCTGATTGCTCAGTTTGGCCCGGCGACCAGCTCTAGGAACAGTCTTGGTGGTTCCAAACTTCTTTCATTTAGAATGATGGAGGCCACTGTGTTCTTGGGGACCTTCAGAGCTGCTGAAATGTTTTGGTACCCTTCCCCATATCTGTGCCTTGTCACAATCCTGTCTCGGGGCTCTTGGACAATTCCTTTGACATGGCTTGGTTTTTGCTCTGACACGCACTGTCAGCTGTGGGACCTTATATAGACAGGTGTGTGCCTTTCCAAATCATGTCCAATCAATGGAATTTACCACCGGTGAACTACAATCGAGTTGTAGAAACATCTCAAGGATGATCAATGGAAACAGGATGCACCTGATCTCAATTTTGAGTCTCATAGCAAAGAGTCTGAATACTTATGTAAATAAGGCATTTTTTTCTACATTTTCGCTTTGTCATTATGGGGTATTGTGTATAGATTGATGAGGGAAAAAATGTATTTAATCAATTGAACAAAGTCAAGGGGTTTGAATAGTTTCCCCAACGCACTGTAGATGTAGCTATGGCCTGCCTGGGTGCCAGCCTTAGGTTTTAGTTTCCGTACTCTCAGAGAAACACAGACTGCCAGCCAGGTGAAAAGATTGCTCTAACATGGGCATGTTTATTTCTCTCTTACTTTGACATTTTTTGTTTTGTCTTAGTAGGCTTGGCTCATGGTGTGTGTGTGTGTGTGTGCGCGACTACCTGTGTGTGTGTGGGTCTTTACGGATGCGTGTGTTGGAAAGGCCGTTCCCGACTCTCGGCACAGCTCTACAGTAATAGTGGATGCCACTTTCTCTACCATCTAGGCCTAGACCAGGACTGAAGGTTTTGTCATCCCTAATGTGTGTTTTACACAAGACAACATTTGAGTTGCCACTGTGTAAGAAACTAGCACATTAGGAAGTATAGGGATGTTTCTCTAAGGTTTTAGTGCGCACAGGCTGAAGCTATAGAATGGGATGTACACTACAGTTAGGAGGACACTGTTCAGTACTGTAGTCTGCTGGCTCGCACCGCTCCTTCTGTCAGACAAATCAGATGCATATGGAATTCCATTTTTTTCCTCCCCCGGCCGATCACATTTATGGTCTATTTCTGTTCTATTTTTCAATTTGATTACCTCCTCAGATGGATTGTGTTTTGACGTTTCTCCTCTCTGCTGCTGATGTGTTTTCAACGTCCTGCCGTGTCCTGACCAGAACAGAGAGCCTCACCGCAGTACTGACGACTCACTGAGAGCGAGACGCAGAGACACGGAGGGGGAGGGAGGGAGGGAGGGCGAGCTCCAGCCTACAGGAAACAAGCTAGCTAACACATTGCCCTGTGGAGCAGCTCCTGCTGGGAGTTAAAACACGGCCTGTGTGTCTGTGTATTGGCACCTGACGCCGTGCCAATAATTCAGATATGCCAGTTTATTGAAGGCAATGAAGACAGCGGTGTGTATGTGTGCGTGTTTGCAGAGCCTGGTCTCTCTGCCGTTTCCCTCAGTGGGCAGACAGAGCCACAGTCAGGAAATCAGCTTTTACATCGTGTTTTCCTCTCCCATTCTGATTTTCACCAACAGACCTCTGAGTCTCTCTCTCAGACCTCAATATATAGAGAGTGAGAGAGAGTCAGAAGGCTGAAATTAATCCCATGTGTTTGAACTTCGAGGAAAGTGTCTGTGTGAGAGATTTAGAATAACAAAACCTGTAGTTGCTATTAGTCTCAGCCAGCCAGGCCCCCAGCTCAGTCTCACTGTTTGGCCCCCGCCAGCCAGCTAGGTATGAGACAGGAGGAGGAGGAGGGAAGATGGGCACAGTAGCCTAGCAGTCCCAGGCGGTGTCCCAAAAGGCACCTGGGTCCCAAATGGTGCACAGGGCTCTGGTAAGAAGTAGTGCACTATATAGGGAATAGAGTGTCATTTGGGCCGCTGACCTAATCTAGAACAACACCCGCCAGCCACGCACTAGCGTAGGATGTCTGTGCCACTCTGCGAGCTCTGGTACAGGAACTATTGGGTTACTACAGGTCAGACTCCCCAAGTCAAGTCTGGGCCAGGGGACTGTAAACTATTCCGTCTGGGTCTACAAACGTTATACTTTCTAGATCGCTCTGCTCACACACACACACACACACACACACACACACACACACACACACACACACACTCTCACTCCAAGAAGCCAGCCATAGAGCCCGTCGCCCCACCCCCACCCCTCCCCCTCTTTCCTCCCTCTTTTCAGAAAGCGAAAGAAAAACAAATAGAGGAAAGGCTTCTGAGTTCTGAGGCTTCTGGGTAGAGAGTGGGTTTGATAAGCAGACTGGAGCGCTGAATGGTGGGAGCCCAGAGCCTGGCACACATACACATATACAGTGCCTTCAGATAGTATTCACACCACTTGACCTTTTCCACATTTTGTTGTTACAAAGTGGAATAACCATGTATTTAATTGTCACTTCTATTCACTCTGTCATTTAGGTTAGTACTGTGGATTAACTACAGTGTTGTTGATCCATCCTCAGTTTTTTCCTGTAACTGCCATTAAACTGTAACTGTTTAAAAGTCACCGTTGGCTTCATGGTGAAATCCCGAAGTGGTTTCCTTCCTCTCCGGCAACTGAGTTAGGAAAAACACCTGTATCTTTGTAGTGACCGGGTGTATTGATTCATCATCCAAAGTGTAATTAATAGCTTCATCATGCTCAAAGGGATATTTAATGTCTGCGTTTTTTTAACGTTTTTTTTTTTACTCATCTACCAATAGGTACCCTTTTGTGAGGCATTGGAAAACCTCCATGGCCTTTGGCGTTGCATCTGTGTTTGAAATTCACTGCTCAACTGAAGGACCTTGCAGATACTTGTATGTGTGGGGTACAGAGATCGGGTAGTCTTTCAAAAATCTTGTTAAACACTATTTTTGCACACAGAGTGAGTCCATACAATTTATTATGTGACTTCTTAAGCATATTTTGTGTTGAATACTTATTGACTTGAGACATTTGAGCTTTTCATTTTTTTATTAATTTGCAAATATTTAGAAAAACATCATTCCACTTTGACATTATGGGGTGTTGTGTGTAGATTATTGACACAATCTCAATTTAATCCGTTTTAAATTCAGGCTGTAACACAAAATGTGGAAAAGGTTGAGGGGTGTGAATACTTTCTGAAGGCACTGTGTGTATACATATACACACACACACGCACATACACACACTGTTCTGTAGTCTGGGCAATGAGGCTGTGTTCCTGTCATCACTGAGGCTGCTAGACAAATTATGGTAGCGGTCCGCCTCGCGCTGCAGGACTCCTCAGTCTGCCAGAGTAGAGCCACCATGACGTCCTGGATGAGCTGTCACTACTCCTGCCCAGTTCACATGAACACAGGAGGGGGGACTGCAGAGCACACACACATGCTTCACCTATGTACCCAGGCAGACTAAAAGGCAGACAAACACATAAGGTTGCACGATTCTCTCTCCCTCTCTCTTCTTAAGGCTGCTTCCCAATCCCATGCACTTCAAGCCCCGCCCTTCATGTCACTTTCCTTGTGCTCGGGAATTCACTCTGCCTCCATTGACCAAACCACAGCGTGCAGTCTACAGATTTTTCCCAAACAAGAACTGCAGTGGGCAGCGTTCCACTTTGCTCCTTAACATAAATCAACATAAATCAACATTTGTATATTTGACTGTTCGCTTGTGTAACTTGCTCTCTGCAACACGCTACTTAGTTGGTCTTAGCAAGCTTGCAAATGTGCTAGCTAGCTAACAATTAGCATTAGGAGCTAAGACACATTTTTGCTAGCTAAGTCCAGTGAGATACGGCAAATCTTGCTAGCAAACTTTTACTCAAATACAGGCCGGAACCCGTGGTGCAACAAATTGTTTCTTAATCGGAAAGGACAAGGCGAAGAAAGTTCTAACATCTTTGTCTGAACATACATATCTATTTAAATCTAATTAGGATCGCCTGGGAAACACTGACCAACACTTTGGTTCCTACTCTGTCACAACCATCTCCTCCCATATTTTTCTTCATTCGTTTTTATGCCAACCTAAACTGCATTCCAAGTGTCCACAGTATTCCAACCATCTATTTCTGTGATTCCAACAGTTTTCCCAAGTGTTTTGATCTATATACGCAAGTAAAATTGCAGTATTTGGTACAAAAATTGCAATTAGATATGTTCCTGTATTGTGCAGCCCTACACATACAAACACATACACTGAGTGTATAAAACATTATGAACACCTGCTCTTTCCATGACATAGACTGACCAGGTGAAAGCTGTGATGTCACTTGTTAAATCCACTTCAATCTGTGTAGATGAAAGGGAGGAGACAGGCCAAAGAAGGATTTTTAAGCCTCGATACAATTGAGACACGGATTGTGTGGGTGTGCCATTCAGAGGGTGAATGGGCAAGACAAAATATTGAATGAAAGTGCCTTTGAACGGGGTATGGTAGTAGGTGCCAGGCACACCGGTTTGTGTCAAGCACTGCAATGCTGCTGGGTTTTTAATGCTCAACCGTTCCCTGTGTGTATTAGGAATGCTCCACCACCCAAAGGACATCCAGCCTACTTGACACAACTGTGGGATGCATTGGAGTCAACATGGGCCAGCATCCCTTTGGAATGCTTTCGACACCTTGTACAGTTCACACCCCGAGGAACTGAGGCTGTCTTGAGGGCAGGGGGGGGTTGCAACTCAATATTAGGAAGGTGTTCTTAATGTTTTGTACACTCAGTGTACATATAATATGCCATTTAGCAGATGTTTTTATGCTCTACCAACTGAGCCACCAAGGACCACTATATACACACGCTTCACCGAAGCACATGGGCAGACACACACACACACACACACAGACAAGCCATCTGACAAAAATACACTCATACTGTACGCTTCGCACACAGACTCAAGTGCACACTCAGACACACGCCATCCAACACACACATACAAGGAGGACACACATTTCAATGTGATCTTAGTGGCTGATTAAAGGGGATCTCTCCCTAGGACCATACAGCAGAACTTGTATAGCAATAGGTTGGCTTATATTCTATTACTATAGAACGTTCATTATGTAAGTAATACCCCAGGCTTGTCTGTTTTTTCCATTGTCCGATTCGGACGGGATTAGTTTTTATGAAATTGCCCCCTGTAAATCTTTTTTTCCTTCTTTTTATGTACTGTTATGATGGAAGACTGGAGGCTGTTCTAGGCATGAATGGTGCAAAACGGCTGCCAGCTAAACTGGTTGAAATATGCAGGAATTGCTCTGCCATTTCCTGGTTGCTAAAATTCTAATAGTGTGCCTAATGTCAGTTTATATGACAAAACAAGCAATGTGTAGAGATTCATTGTACCATCTAAACCGCTATGAAATACAATATACATACAAAAGTATGTCGACACCCCTTCAAATTAGTGGATTTGGCCATTTCAGCCACACCCGTTGCTGACAGGTGTATAAAATTGAGCACACAGCCATGTAATCTCCATAGACAAACATGGACAGTAGAATGGCCTTGCTGAAGAGCTCAGGGACTTTTAACCTGGCACCATCATAGGATGCCACCTTTCCAACAAGTCAGTTTGTCAAATTTTTGCCCTGCTATAGCTGCCCCAGTCAACTGTAAGTGCTGTTATTTTGAGGTGGAAACGTCTAGGAGCAACAACAGCTCAGCCGCGAAGTGGTAGGCCACACAAACACAGAATGGGACCGCCGAGTGCTGAAGCGCATAGCGCATAAAATTAATCTGTCCTCTGTTGCAACACTGACTACCGAGTTCCAAACTGCCACTAGAAGCATTGTCAGCACAAGAAGTGTTCGTCGGGAGCTTCATGAAATGGGTTTCCATGGCCGAGCAGCCGCATGCAAGCCTAAGATCACCATGCGCAATGCCAAGCGTCGGCAGGAGTGGTGTAAAGCTGGCCCCCATTGGATTCTGGAGCAGTGGAAACGTGTTCTCTGGAGTGATGAATCACGCTTCACCATCTGGCAGTCCGGCAAACAAATCTGGGTTTGGCGGATGCCAGGAGAACGTTACCTACCCCAATGCATAGTTCCAACTGTAAAGTTTGGAGGAGGAATAATGGTCTGGGGCTGTGTTTCATGGTTCGGGCCCCTTAGTTCCAGTGAAGGAAAGTCTTAACGCTACAGCATACAATGACATTCTAGATGATTCTGTGCTTTTAACTTTGTGGCAACAGTTTGGGGAAGGCCCTTTCCTGTTTCAGCCTCCGTGCACAAAGCAAGGTCCATACAGAAATATTTTGTTGATCGGTGTGGAAGAACTTGACTGGCCTGCACAGAGCCCTGACCTCAGGCCCCCTGTTCAATGGGGTTATCGCCGAACATCAGTGCCCTACCTCACTAATGCTCTTGTGGCTGAATGGAAGCAAGTCCCTGCAGCAATGTGCCAACATCTAGTGAACAGCCTTCCCAGAAGAGTGGAGGCTGTTATAGCAGCAAAGGGGGGGACCAACTCCATATTAAAGCCTTCCCAGAAGAGTGGAGGCTGTTATAGCAGCAAAGGGGGGGACCAACTCCATATTAATGCCCTTGATTTTGGAATGAGATGTTCGACAAGCAAGTGTCCACATACTTCTGACCATTTAGTGTATTTCAACTTGTCTAGGAATAGCCTAATATTGGCTTTCAGTTAGGAGAAAGTATAAATAGTATCAATAAGAACCATGAACTGCATGCAGACATTTTAATTAACTGATGTATTCGGCAATTTATCAATTAATTGGCGCACTATCATTTACTTAATCTTTTAAAAAAGACAAATAGTCACTGGGAACGTTGATATATGACAAAATGGATAGGACTTTGTTTGCATAACACTTTGTAGCACTTTGTACATAGCTCTTTGCATCAATTTGTTCTCATGTTCTTTCCCAAACTGGGTGCAGCACCGTAAAACTCTGTAATATCCCTCAAAACACAGTGATGACGATACACACTAGATAAATATTATCAAAGGACCTGGGGAGTTTGTATTAAAAAATATATATAAAAAAACGGTAGGTTTTTGGGACTGGAATAATAACCTTCCCGCCAAGTAAAAATGATAGATATGGCAGATTCGGACAAGATAGGGCTTTAACTAACTACCTGTAATAGTAGTACATCACTGTAATAGCGCAAACAGTCAAAGAGATTTGGGCCTGAAGCTCTTCGTCTGGCTTGGCTTTGTCTCCGTCTCTCGGCTTCTGTGAATTGGTGATAGCATCTTCCCTTTTATCTTGTTTTTAATTCCCCGGGGGTTGCAGCCCCGTGGCCCCTGGTGACGCATGGCCTACATCAGAACCCTCCAAACAGGTGGGGCGTGTCAAGACACTGTCAGAGCGTTATGCATGTAGCGCAAATCCCTCTGCGCCGGGCAGATGTGTCTGCGTGATGGACACCGGAGACCTTGAAGTCCTCTCTCTCCACTCTCTGCTGTCTCCCCGGGGATTCCTGCTCTCACTGTATCTATATACTGGGAGTTTGATCGATAACTGTTACACTGACACGCTTGGCCTACTAGTAGGTAACATGTCAGGGGTTTTTCGTCAAAGTATTGATAGAGGTTGAATCTTGAAGTCAGTTGCCTTTTTAAACCGAACAATCTCTTCAGATTCTGCCGTTCTCCCTTTTTCTCTGTTTTGCGGAGGTGCTGCTTGCTGCTAGTCCACAAAGGACAAGAGAACAGCCAATGCTTCCACATGCATATCAGTCATCTTCCTTCTCTTATTCATATTCCTCCTCATCTTCCTTTCCATCCTCTTCCTGCGTCTCCCTAAGAGAACAGAACATTTCAACCCTGCATTTTGTACCATGTTTTTATTCTTACACTAATGTGATAGGGCGCGCGTTGCTGTGTTGTAGCCATAGCCTATTCCTTTATCATCAATACAATGCCATCACTCACCACCATGGCATCTTGATACCATAAATGCCTGTTGTGACAGAACACCGGCTTCAAAGGGAATGTGATTCTATTTGAATTGATGGAGAGGAACAGATGGAGAGATGGAGAGTTCCATATCACCAGATGTGATTTACAGAGTTCACATCACAGTGCTCTATTTGCTGTTCTTTGAACCTCCTCTTTCTCTGATTTTAGGATGGCCCATGTTCTCCAGTTTGACGAGCAAACCAGGAAAGTCAAGGATGCCAACATGCAGGACGAAGACACGTTTGAGATCTCCGATCCACGAAACCCCGTCAACAAACGGCGGAGAGAGGAGAGCAAGAAGATCATGAAGGAGAAGAAGGCCAAGAGGTGAGGGGTTAGGGATTAGGCATGGAGATTAACCCCAGCCATGTGACTGACCAGGCCTCTCCTCTCTTCCTCTCTAACCTACCACTTCAAAACAACTGTCTCTCCTGAGCGAACTTTGAACCTTGGAATGCCATGAACATCCAAAACAAAGTTATTTCTGAGAAGCTGTCGGAATCCATTCACATCTGAACGAAGGGAAAGGCTAACACAGGGCCAATGTGACTTCAGCCCATCAGGGTTATCCCTCCATAAAAAGGAAACGCACATGACCTGACAGCTATAGCTAATCTAAAACTATCCGTCATCAAGACATAGTGTCATTTTGAACTGGAATGTGAACCCACATTTCCAAGAATAGGTTCATTTTCTGTCGTACAGTACTGTATGTTGTGATTGCGGGAGTATTGGAAAGTAAAGGTGAAAAGGGGTTGAGAAATGTTGAGGAATGCCCAGGGATCCAGGTAAAGTAGTAAGGGTGATTGATGATGGTCCCAAATCATTGACGTCAACATGTCTGATGACCAATGTTGTGAACATGTACGGATAATAAATGTACCTTTTTGTCATAAGGCACACATTCCTTTTGATGTTTGCAGCTGTGTTTGTATTCCTCTCTGCGCTTGCTGCGTTTTAAGAACTCAACCATTGGCTTGGGCAGGTGAGCGCAACATGGAGGATGCACACTGGGATTTTTACGTGTCCCAATAGTTTACTGTCCGTGGAGGCGAGGAGAGGAACCCAACTCTGACTATTTACATTTGACTATTTTTACTAATTTAGCAGATGTTCTAATCCAGAGCGATTACAGTTAGCGCATTCATCTTAAAGGTAGCTAGGTGAGACAACCACACATCAAAGTTCTAGTAAGCAACAGGAATGTCCTTAGTAAAGCAGCGGTCAGCAAAGTCGGCACTGGTAAGCAAAGGCAAGTGTGACTGTTCATGCAAGAAGGGCAACTACCGAGATGGAGAGGAAACCAGCACGCCACCGTGTGCTTTTGAGATTTAAGGAGAGAGGAAGAGGAAGTTACTTTAAACGACTGAGAGAGATCCACCCAGAATGTGTTATGAAAACCTTGACTATGGTGAGGAATGAGCAGTAAGCCGAAACGGGAGGAGAGACAATGGAACACAGTAGCTGCTGCAGTAGTTTCCCCTTTACATTGATCTAAGGTCAGTTTAGCGTTGTTCCCCTATAGTTAATATCAGTATCTGGAGAGGGTAAGCTGATCCTGTATCTGTGCCCAAAGCCAACTTTTCCTCATCTGATATAACAGCAGCTGAGTAGACAGAGCCAGCCAGTGTGACTTCACATGACTGGAATCATAAAAACAGCTCTCCAGCATAAGTTGTGAAAACTGGTATTAAAGCTCGATTAAGTCCCTGACTCTGTCTTTATTTAAGCACCATAGTTGTATTCCAAATGGCATCCTTTTCCCCATATAGTGCACTACTTGTGACCAGGGCCCATATGGGTCTGGTCAAAAGTAGTGCACTGTATAGGGTAAAATTTGGGATGCACATTGAGTCAGTCTGTAGGGCTTCCTCTCCTCTCCATTCCAACCCTGTCAGTTAAAACAGTCAGGCAGGATATGATCTGCCTTCACCCAGCCATTTCACAGTCATTTCACCAGATTGACGCAAGGAACACATAGCTGTGGTGAAATCGAACTAGTGACAATCGAACCTCCTTGCCTCTCTTTTTTTTAATGTATCGCTCCTTTCATATTCCATCAACTGAGAGCCATGGGCTCTGGTAAAATAGGGTGGTTCTGGTCTTATGTCATAGTGTACTATATGGGGATGCAATAAGGTGGTTCTGGTCAAAAGTAGTGCACTACACAAAGATTAGGGTGGCATTTAAGACCAGACTAGCCTCTCTGCTTTAATGTAGTGGTTTTGTTAGGGCAAATGATGTAGATTTGCCATGTGTGTGACCAGGAGCAGAGTTTGGCCTGCAAGCCGCCTTTTACTGCTCTTCTGGGTTCATGCTTAACTTCTCATATGGAACAGGAAGGAGAGTTAATGTTCCACTATGAGCCTGGTCGCCCAGCCACGGCCTGGCCCGAGTCTGAGCTGCTGCTGCTGCTAATGTAAAACAGGTGAGAGGCACCATGCTTCAGTTAGACTACCTACTGTAGCCATGCCAGTGGCTGGCCAATGGTGGGTCACAACCAGTGGTGTAAAAATACTTTAAAACTATGTAAGTCGTTTAAAAAAAAAAAACTTTACTATTTATATTTTTGACTACTTTTACTTCTCTACATTCAAAGAAAATGTACTTTTTACTCCATACGTTTTCCTTGACACCTAAAAGTACTCGTTACGTTTTGAATGCTTAGCGGGACAGGAAAATTGTCCAATTCACACACTAATCAAGAGAACATCCCTGGTCATGGTCATCTCTACTGCCTCTTATTTGGTGGACTCACGAAAACACAAATGCTTCATTTGTAAATTGTTGTAGCATGCCCCTGGCTATCTGTAAATTAAAAATATATATATATATATAATTGTGACATCTGGTTTGCCTAATCTAAAGAATTTGAAATTATTTATACTTTTACTTTTGATACTGTAAGTATATTTTAGCAATTACATTTTCTTTTGATACTTCGGTATATTAAAAACCAAATACTTTTAGACTTTCACTGAAGTAGTATTTTACTTGGTGACTCACTTTTACATGAGTCATTTTCTATGAAGGTATCTTTACTTTTACTTAAGTATGACAACTGGGTACTTTTTCCACCACTGGTTGGTCACCACCGATTCCTTTTTGGCTTGTGCGTGGCTGATATCAATATTGTCTCTTGGCTAGAAATCATTTCTGTTTACAAAAGCTCTCACAATATTGTGCAGAACAAAAAAAACAAATTGACATGAAACAGTCAAGAAATTGAAATATAAGGCGCTAGCTACTGTATTAGCTTGATCGAATTATCAGCTGAGAATACAAAAACAGCTTAAGCATAAAGTCATAGTGCCCAGATGATGAGACGCGATTTGTCCACCGTCCCATTGTGACATATACAATAGCTACTGGCTCCGAGACCACCCTCCGCAGGGGACACAAAGCCCGAACGCACACCTCACCACAATTCCAACCAACGCAGCTCCAGTATGTACACGTCCTCTATTCATTTAAATGGGTCGACGGTTGAAGAAATTGCTTGAATATTCTAGAACATTGCCATGCATACGTGTACAGGTTTTGATGAAACCCGTTAGCCTTAACATGGAGACATCCTAGTGGTGGTTGGAGAGGGTACAAAGGACAAGACGATGCCACTCCTCTCTCCAGCCCAGCAACACCAGCAGAATACTTAACATTCCCTGGCTTGACCTTGCTGTGGCTAGCTCTGGGCAGGAAATACCACTCATGGTTGCTGCTGTCTGTCTGAACATCCATCCATCGGTCACGTGACTGCTGGGGATGAGATTTGAGGTATTTACGTTATCATGCTCCACCACCACCATGTTCTCTGCCCTTGTGGACGGGCTGACGGAGGTTACAACTAGCAGACTAATCCTTCTGCTCTCCTAAAAAACACAGTATGTGTGTGTCTGAGCTACATCAGGTTGGCTGGGAAGGATGGCTACTTTTACTATATTCTTTTTTTGGGGGGGGGGGTCGGATAACATTACAGTTTACCTTGGGCTCTACAGGGCTTTGATGCTGCTTCCCTCAACCCATTTCCTGCTGCATATAATGTAAATAACTTGTAACACACACACACTCCTGCTCCATGGTTTTACTACACATTTAGCATTCCAATGACCTGTGACCCCCTCCTCCTCCTCCCAATACACACACACCCTTTCCAGTGACTTTGTAAAGGTATTTTAGTTTGACCTTGCTTCTGATCTACCCTCACCCCCACCCATGTTATGAAATACAGCCTTCCTCCCTGTGTGCTCTTACCCCTGTGTGGCCGGAGAGGTGTGGAGCGGCATAGGAGGACCAGGCTGTGGAGTGGGCCACGTGTCTGACCTCTAACCCCCAGCCAATGAGTCCTCACAACCTGGCCAAGTCCCCTGTGTGAGAGGGAACAACCTGGCAGTACGGGGCAGGAGCTGTGTGTGTGTGCCTGTGTCCATGCGCAATTAGAAGGGATGGATAGCGCACCTAACCTAACCGCCCCTTGGTGACTGTGTCTTTCTCTTTTGCCCTATAGCAGGGGCTTCCCAAAAGTCGGTCCTGGGGCTCCCCCTGGGTGCACGTTTAGTTTTTTGCCAAAGCACTACATGGCTGATTCAAATCATCAAACTTTGATGATGAGTTGGCTCTTTGAATCAGCTGGGGTGGGGGGCTGCTATAGGCCATGGGAATAGGGTCACCAGAGCATGTCCATAAGAAGGGAGCCCATTTGTGTTGATATTAGGGTTATTCATGAGTTGGAGAGAGCGAGATCTGAGGGGAAATGCCACTCTAGGTCTCTGTAGCCTATCATAAAGCAGTATGACCTTGGTGCAACATCCAGCACTATTATTTCAATAGCCTGAATTAAACGGTGAGTGCATTCGCTGAATCTGAGCCATGTGTACTGTGCTTTTACTACCTCTGTCTGTCTTTCTAGGTCTCTGTGACCCTCTGTCACAGTGCCCTGTTCCTTACTACCGGAGCTGTGTTGCTGACAGTCTATCTGCTCATCTGAGTCTTCGTATTCTAATGGCCTCATGGTGAAAAAAAGAGGGGGTAGTTAAAGTCAAACAGAGGTAGACAGGGCCCCTGTTCTTTTAATAGGGTTAACCTGTATAAATGTCCTCGTGTCACAGACGATATTTCACTGCCACTTTCTGAGATTAATTTTTTACCAGCAGGTTTTTCCTCTCTTCCCCTCCTTCGTCTTCTCCTCTCTAATGAAAATGTGATTCTTCAAATCACATTGGATTTGTCACATGCGCTGAATGCAACTGGTGTCGACTTTACCGTGAAATGCTTGCTTACCAGCCCTTCCCGGCGATGCAGAGTTTAGAAATAAAATAGCAACCGAAGGAATAGAATAAAATACACAATGGAGCTACAGTATATACAGGGAATACCAGAGGTATGTGGACACCTGCTTGTCGAACGTCTCATTCCAAAATCATGGGCATTAATATGGAGTTGGTCCCCCCCCCTTTGCTGCTATAACAGCCTACACGTTTCTGGAAAGGCTTTCCACTAGAGGTTGGGACGTTGCTGCGGGGACTTGCTTCCATTCAGCCACAAGAGCATTAGTGAGGTCAGGCAATGATGTTGGGCGATTAGGCCTGGTTTGCAGTCGCCGTTCCAATTCATCCCAAAGGTGTTTGATTGTGTTGAGGTCAGGGCTCTGTGCAGGCCAGTCAAGTTCTTCCACACCTGTCGCGACAAACCATTTCTGTATGGACCTCGCTTTGTGCACGGGGGCATGGTCATGATGAAACAGGAAAGGGCCTTCCCCAAACTGTTGCCACAAAGTTGAAAGCACAGAATCGTCTGGAATGCCATTGTATGCTGTAGCATTAAGATTTCCCTACACTGGAACTAAGGGGCCTAGTACAAACCATTATTCCTCCTCCACCAAACTTTACAGTTGACACTATGCATTCGGGTAGGTAGCGTTCTTCTGACATCTGCCAAACCCAGATTTATCCATCATACTGCCAGATGGTGAAGCGTGATTCATCACTCCAGAGAAAGCATTTCCACTCCTTCAGAGTCCAATGGCTGCAAGCTTTACTCCACTCCAGCTGACGTTTGGCATTGCCCATGGTAATCTTAGGTTTATGTGCAGTTGCTCGGCCATGGAAATCCATTTCATGAAGCTTCCAACAAACACTTCTAGTGAGGCAGTTTGACAGTTGGTAGTAGTGTTTCAACCGAGGACAGACTATTTTTAAGTGCTACGTTCGTGCTTCAGCACTCGGCGGTCCCGTTCTGTGAGCTTGTGTGGCCTACCACTTTGCAGCTGAGCCGTTGTTGCTCCTAGATGTTTCCACTTCACAATAACAGCACTTACAGTTGACCAGGGCAGCTCTCGCATTGCATATTTTTGAAAAACTGACTTGTTGGAAAGGTGGCACTGACTTGTTGAATGGTGCCACATTGAAAGTCACTGAGCTCTTCAGTAAGGCCATTCCACTGCCAATGTTTGTCTATGGAGATTGCATGGTTGTGTGCTCAATTTTATACACCTGTCAGCAACGGGTGTAGCTGAATTAGCTGAACCCACTCATTTGAAGGGGTGTCCACATACTTTTGTATATATAGTGTCGGCGGGTGCAGCTGTAGAACGTTTTGAGGATCCGAGGGCCCATGCCAAATCTTTTCAGCCTCCTCGGGGGGAAGAGGCTGTGATGTGCCATCTTCACAACTGTGCGGGTGTGTATGGACCATGTTAAGTCCTTAGAGATGTGGCGCCAAGGAACTTGAAGCTCTCAACCCGCTCCACAACAGCCCCGTTGATGTGGATGGCGTTCTCACCTTTTTCTCCTGTAGTCCACGATCAGTTCCTTGGTCTTACTGACGTTGAGGGAGAGGTTGTTGTCCTGGCACAACACTGCTATGTCTCTGACCTCTTCCCTGTAGACTAATTCATCATCATCGGTGATCTGGCTTACCACCGTTGTGTAGTCAGCAAACTTGATAATGGTGTTGGAGTCGTGCGTGGCCACACAGTCGTGGGTGAACAGGGAGTACAGGAGAGGACTAAGCACACACCCCTGAGGGTCCCCCATGTTGAATGTTGGCATGAAGGAGGTGTAGTTGCCTACCCTCACCACTTGGGGCCGTACTGTCAGGAAGTTCAGGATCCAGTTGCAGAGGGGAAGGGGTTCAGTCCCAGGTTCCCCAGCTTGGTGATGAGCTTGGAGGGGACTATGGTGTTGAACGCTGAGCTGTAGTCTATGAACAACATTCTCACATAGTTACTTCCCCTCTTGTCCAGGTGGGAGTGGGCAGTGTGAAATACAATTGAGACCCATTGCTGGGTTTCCAATTGTAATCGGTTATCGTCTGCAAACCCTGCCACATACGACGATCATCGGAGCCTGTGTAATAGGATTCCACCTTTTTGATCCTATATTGTCCTTTTTCATGTTTGATCGTAGTGGGCTTTCTTGTATGTGTCCATGTCCCGTTCCTTGTAAGTGGTTGCTCTAGCCTTTAGCCCATATATTGCCTGTCATCCATGGTTTTTGGTTTGGATACGTTCATATAGCCACTGTGTTTGGATACGTTCATATAGCCACTGTGGGGACTACGTCGTGTATGCACGTTTTTGATGAAACCCATGACTGTAAACTCTTCAATGCTATTAGAGGAATCCCAGAAAAAAAAAGATCCCAGGCTGTACTAGCAAAACAGTCTTGTAGCCTCGTGTCTATGTCATCCGACCACTTCTGTATTGAGTGCATCATTTGTACTTCCTTTTTGAGCTTTTGTTTGTAAACAGGAAACAAGGCAATGAAGTCATGGTCAGATTTGCCGAAGGGAGGGCCATGTATGCATTTCTGTGGGTAGAATTAAAGTGGTGTAGAGTTTTAGCGCCCCTAGTGGCGCAGAGGCGTGTTGGTAGAAGTGAGGTGGAACGGTTTTAAGTCTCCCGGCGTTAAGGTCTCCGTCCACCAGAAACACTGCCTCTGGGTGAACGGTTTGTTGTTTGTTTATGGCTCCATAAACGGCTTGTGGAGGGATGTAGACCGTGGTGATATTTACGGATGAGAACTCTCTTGGTAGATTAAAGGGTCTGCAGCTTACCATGAGGTACTCTATATCAGGTGATCAAAAGCTCGAGATGTCCTTCACTTGAAGCAGCACACCAGTTGTTATTTATTAAAAAACACACTCCACCTCCTTTCGACTTCCCCGAAGCCACCGTCCGATCCTGCCGCTGCATGGAGAATCCACAAGAGTACTACGTGCACAGCGCCATCATCCAACCACGTTTCAGTAGGACATATAATATGGCAGCTTTTCAAGTCTCTCTGATAGGAGAATGTTGAACGAATCTCATCCGTCTTGTTCTCAAGTGACTGGACATTTGCCAATCGAACGGAGGGGAGTGTCGTTCGTTCTTCTCTTCGCCTCAATTTCACCAGGACTCCACCTCATCTCCCATGTCTACACTTGCAGCGTTTTGGTAACCCACGAAACAAGGAATAGGGTCCGGTATGAACAGTGGAACAGCTAAGTCGGAGTTCAAGTCGTATTTGAAGTCGAAATCAAGATTAGTAACTGTCGATCTGATGTCCAGAAGTGCTTGGCGGTCATATGTGAAAATAGTATGAACTTTCTTTTACTAAAGACAAACACAATCAAAGTCTCTATATAGCAGAGTTGAGTTCTTGCATTTACAGTGGAGCCAAGGGAGCGTGTGCCGCTGGTAAAACTCTCTGGATGATGAAGTATTAGAAAGCAGTCACTTGCTTCTTCCACACGCCTGACTGGGCTACTGAGACCTGGGGTTTGTTGCTCCTGTGCTGCTTGTCCTTCCTTATCTTCTCGGGCAAAAACGGCTGCCTATTCTTTTTTTTGTAGGGCACTACTTTTGACCAGAGCCCACTATTTCTTGTAGTGCACATCATTTGGACCACATCCCCTATTGTAAATGCACTACTATTGAGCAGAGACCTTTTAAAGGGGCAATCTGTAGTTGAAACCATAACAAAGCAGTCCCACTGCCTCTTTTCTGGTTAAAACCTGAGTTACGAGTCTGGAGAAATATAACCACTGACCATCTAAGGACTGACCATCCAAGATATCAACATCATTTTTAAGCATGTTTTGAGGCTATAGTGTTTGTTTACGTGTACAATGTTTACCGACATTGTTCTACTCCAATCTTCTATTTGGGGTTCTGATGGGGTACGACAGTTGAACTGAGCTCGTGAGGCATTTATATGCTATATTCGTCAAGAATCAATGGGTATATACTGTGTAATTCATTTGTTAAGTCCAAGAATGTATTGTATCAACTTCAGATTGTCCCTATAAGGCTTAGTTGACTACATGCACTAGGAGGGGGATAGGGCTCAGAGGGTGTCATTTGACCCAGAGACTCAGACACCTTGTTAAAGAAGTGCCACTGGAGGGGCATATGTCAGGAGAGATGCCAACCTGGGGAATGTGATATAGCATAACGTTTCCCCTTCGAAAAGGGGGGGGGGGGTACTGGAGCATTAACAAAAAACACAGAGCTTCATTCCCCTGCAAGGCCTTTCCAGACGCTGGATCCAAGAGAGGCCAGGCTGCCTGCACACGAAAACCCCCACAACCAGAGGTATTGGACGAGACTGATCAGGAATGAAGACTATTTCCCTGAAATCTTAAAGCATAGAAAGGAACCAGTCAAAACAATAAATTAAGCCCAAGACTACAACCAAAGACCAAGGTTAAACTCTAAAAGGGAAACCTCAGAAATATTCTACCTCGGACTGAATGAGCATTTTGCATTAAATTACACGCTGGACGGTTGTTATCTAACCCACCCATTGGAGACTGTAAAAATATTTCCATTTAAGGTAATGCATGAATTTATTCCTTAAATCCGAGAGATGATTCTTGGAAAGGGGAATTTATATTTGACATGACTATATTGGTGCTGTTTTGTGAGGATGGTGTTGAACTCTGAAGGAAGTCTGTAGAAATGAGACCTGGCTGTTGGAATCTGAGTATGACTCTGGTCCCCAATGGAGAAGGCCAAGTCAGGAACCCACAAAGGAATCCTGCTCATTGAAAAGGATGACTCCTTCTTGTTCTGAGCCCCTAACAACGACTGAACAGGTGATACAATTCATTTATCATTGCATCGGTTCACACTATTGTGACCTTTAACAACAGCAATCACCGTTGAGGACATTGTGTAACATAGGCCTAAATTCTGCATTGAACATTTGATTGAATGAGATTGTGGACTTGGTGTGTTTGTACTGTGTGGGTGGTGGCGCCAGCAAGATCTCTCTCCACCCATGACTACTGCCTCAGGACTCAGAGAAAACCGTTCACCTGTAAAACTGTCTGTCCCCGTCATGATTTTAATTTATTTTTAAATGACATTTAGCCTTCTCTTTAACCTTTCAGTCCACCAACCACGCTAGTAATCAAGCATCTCTAAACACAGTATTGTGTTTCTCAACTTTCTCCTCTACTGTATCAGTGACTGTCCTGTTTATTGATGCTGGAACAGACCCTTTCATTGGAACAAATATAGATGACATGCCGGTACTGTAGGCCAACCCTCCCATCTTCACCTGTCCCTTAGTTAGCAGAACAACAATACCTTGTGACCCAACACGATGGCTCTTCTCTCTAAAATGCTAATAGTTTGGGATTTCCATGAATGCAGGAAATGTCTGAAATGGAGATGTTTGTGTTGTGTCATTGGCCTGTCGCTTTGAGGGCCTATCACTCTCCACTTAGCCAGCCAGGTGTCTTTGACCTTACCGGTCCAAACATTGCTACAGCAGTCAGTGTGCTGTTATTTCTTTTTCTCTCTAAAATGCAAATAGTTTTTGTTTTTGTACGAAAAGCCGGGGGCTGGAATGGAGATGTCCATTCCACGTTAGTGTTGTGTCATGGGCCTATCACTCTGAAGTCCTTTCACTCTCACAAGAGCCAGCTGAAACGGTCCAGTCGGAAACATTGATAAAGTATACAGCGGTATTTATCTTCTTTCTATGCACACTGGCCAGGTGTCTCTCTATCTCTCTCACAGTCTCCCAGTGACTGGTCCCCGTCCAGATTAGAATCTAAGGTATGTAACCTGGGCAGTCCTGTGCGGTGGACAAAGCCAGGATATAAAAGACATTGATGGTCAGGAAGCGAGTGGATGCCTATATGATATTGACTGTGACTGAATGCACACCTTCATAAAGTGTGGCAGTGGTATTTTGGTCATGTTCATTCAGGTAGGAACTTCAAAGGAAAGGCTCTCTGTCTTCTCCCTCTTTCTTTTTCCATCTCTCTCTTTTTTTCTTAAAAAAAAAAAAAATCTTATGCATATTTATTTGTATTTTGCATAGTACCAAATGGGGTCAAAGTCTAGTCCTGCTGTGATATGAATACGTTTGTGAACCTCAAGACCTAATGTCCTTTCAAGACACCACCAAACATCCTGCCACGGTCTTTGTCTCCACATCTAACGGAAGCAACAATCAGAAGGAGTCCAACAAGAGCAGACAATATCAACAAAGATGAGTTTGCCAGGTAGAGAAAGTACCTGCCAATGTACAATGCATTCCAGCTCCTGTGTATTTCATTTCCTTATTTACACCCACATGACAGCAGCAGGTCCATTCCTATATCCACCCCTGGAATAGTTAGGAGATAGTGTCATACATCCTCAGAGAGATGGTGAGAGACATTGATACTTCACCTCAGAAGACACATCTTTGAGGAATTATTTTAGGAACTTACCTTTTTGTTCAGCATGACTGAAATGTACATAAGACTATTAGGGCTTAGTGAAGAGAAAAGAGAAAATAAACAGCAGCAGGTGGTAGTTCTTGGTTGTAATTTTTTTTGCATGATAGTACTTGAAAAAAACGGGCAAAAAGTGGCAATATTTCGGGAATAAATTCTAAGTGTAATTTCGAGAATAAGTGTCAAAATGTTGAAAATAAAGTCTTAGTTATATCTCAAGATTAATGTAGGGGATTTGGTTAAGTGCATGTCTTCCTGGCTCCCTGTTGCTGGCGCACGCCACCATTGAAATGCCTGAGTTAAATGACCTGATGAAACTAAACTTTAGAATTGGCTTTAGTAAGAAGGAAATCCTTGCTCTTTTAACACATAATAACCATGTTATTATAAGTATTGGGACCTGGAATAGGTTGTGCCGCAGATTATTTCCAGAAAGAGAAAGTGGTTGCATACATAGGTCGAGACGGGCTGGTTAGGTGTGTTGTTAGGTGTGTGTGTAAAAATCCAATCCAATGATCTAATACGTTCGTTCAAACAGGCGTCACTGCACGCTCACGCTTATCAATCTAATGATCTAATACTTTAGCTCAAACAAGCGTCTCTGCCACTCTTATCAATCTAATGATCTAATACGTTAGCTCAAACAAGCGTCACAATCAATCCAATGATCTAATACGTTCGTTCAAACAGGCGTCACTGCACGCTCACGCTTATCAATCTAATGATCTAATACTTTAGCTCAAACAAGCGTCTCTGCCACTCTTATCAATCTAATGATCTAATACGTTAGCTCAAACAAGCGTCTCTGCACACTCTTATCAATCTAATGATCTAATACGTTAGCTCAAACAAGCGTCTCTGCACACTCTTATCAATCTAATGATCTAATACTTTAGCTCAAACAAGCGTCTCTGCACACTCTTATCAATCTAATGATCTAATACTTTAGCTCAAACAAGCGTCTCTGCCACTCTTATCAATCTAATGATCTAATACGTTAGCTCAAACAAGCGTCTCTGCACACTCTTATCAATCTAATGATCTAATACGTTCGTTCAAACAGGCGTCACTGCGCACTCACTCTAATCAATCTAATCTAATAACTCGCACACACACACACCAAGTTTCCCCTTGGCAATTTCAGACTACAGGCATATACTCTTCTAATTGCCATGGTGTGTTATGAACACAATCAGCAAGCCTTCTTGGCACTGCCACTGAATGTGAATAAAACTAGGGTCCCCTTTCGCTGCAACCTGGTCTCAGAGCATTTCGTAGGCTGGTCAGTCTGCCCCCTAAATTCGCTACAACAGTATGCTGCGTAGCCTAGGCAAACACCTTGCAAAAAAATGTGTGTATAAGGGCAACCATTAACAATCTTATCCATGATGCTTTACTAACAGTAGTGTTTCCCCCTTATGACAACTATCCTTCTAACGACTATAGCCTAGTAGGCTACATGAACAAATTATCTTGGGATCCTGGAGACCGGGGGCTATGTGTGTGTATGTGTCCCATGTCAAGCTGCTCTCCACATTTTATAATGTGCTACAACAGCCTACTAAAACTATAGCTATAAAACTATAGCGGTTTACTAGATTGAGCACTCTAACATGTAGGCTACCTACCACCAGCTCCTGTCCCACCTGCCTCTCCAGCCACCCAGCCTTAGCCTGTACGGATATGGGTGCTCAGTGATTGATGACGTTGGCTTTATACACTCACCAGTGCAGTATGGCAACAAGACCCGCACTCGGTTCCACATCCCACGGCAGGGCACTAATATCTTAGGTCTAGACCTGTTCACCAGCCTGGGGTTCTCTCTGTTGGACAACAGTGGCTCAACAATCCTGCACATCACCTCCCCATAGCAAGAGCAATGACCCACCCTCTTCAACGTTGTAGGTGCCCTGATAGCGTTCCCACATAATCCCCTCCTCGACCCAAGGTGACTCCAGTCGTTCAACCTCTACGCCATATTCCACTGACTTTACGTGAGGAGGTTACTAAGGATCTACAGAAGCAGCTGGAGGATGGATTCATGGAGTCGGTGGATGCCTTCCCAATGGGTGTCCAACTTGGTCATCGCTAAAAAAAAGTCTGGAGAGCTGCGGGTCTGCTTGGATCTGAAAGCGGCCAACAAGGCTGTCATACCTGATCAGTACCCACTGCTGACTATGGAGGAAGTGACCACTCACTTCTACGGGTCGACGGTCTTCACAAAGCTGGACTTTCGCAAGTTCCCCTACACCCAGAGAGGGAGTTTCCATACACCACAGTTCAGCCCCCAGCTGTTTCCAGAAGATAATGTCCACCATCCTTGCCGGGGTCTCTGGAGTGGCTGTCTACTTGGGCGACATCGTCATCCATGGCCCCAACTCTGCCGTCCATGTAGAACATCTGCAAGCAGCCTTCGCAGCGCTCAGCCAATACAACCTCGCACTCAACACTGAGAAGTGCCTGTTCTCAGTGCCAGAGATTGACTTTGTCAGGTTCTGCGTGTCAGCCCTAGGGCTCTCACCGCTGCAGTCAAGCGTGGAAGCCATCCATCATGTCCCAGAACCGACATCTGCTACACAACTTGCCTCATTTCTGTGAATGACGGGTTATTACATGCGTTTCCTGTCCCAGTACTCGGCCATCACGTCCCCTCTGCTTCAGCTGTTGAAGCAGGTGTACTAGGTCTTTACACCCGACTGTGCACAGGCTGTCCCCTCTCTCAAGTAACTGCTGACCACTTCACCTGTCCTGGCCAACTTTAAACTCACTTGGTCACCTGTGACACGTCAGCCACAGCAGTAGGAGCGGTCCTCTGTCAGCTTCAGGACGGTGTTGCATCTTGCGCTTTGAGCCCCACTGAACAGAAGTACTCAGTTGGAGAGAGGGAGGCACTAACACACGTCTGGGGCTGCGAGCGGTGGCACATTTACCTCTACGCACAGACCACCTCACAGCCTTGATGTCGACCTCCGAGTCGGGTCACAAGCCCCTCCGCATGTAACGCCTCCAGCAATATAACTTTAAGCTGCAGTTTACGCTGGGCAGGGACAATGTGGTAGCCAACCTCCTTTCGCGCTCAGTTCCCCCAGACTCCACCTGTGCTCAGGTCGACTCCGAGGAGGACCTCATCCAGCTCCCACACTCACCTCTTGCACACAGAGTGTCGCTCACGATCTGACCCAAGAATCAGCCAACAACCCCATCTTCACGACCTTGCAGGAATACGTAACCAATCATTGGCCAGCACAGCTCCCGTCGGAACTCCAACCATATGCCAGATTTCAAACATGAGCTGTCATGCTGGAATGAAACATGTCAGGCTCGCGGAAACTGCACAGTTATACCAAGCAGCCTCAGCGGACGAGTGTTGGCCATGGCTCATGAGGACAACCATGGCATTGTGAAGCAGAAGCAGAGAGGCTAGTACGTGACTGTGCTCCATGCCTTGTCAGTGGAAAGACCTCCGCCAACACCACTGCAGCCACTGGCCTGGCCCTGCCGTCCATGGGAACATATCCAACTGGACATTTGTGGTGAACTCTACAATGTGCCACATCACAAACGCTTCTTGGTGGTTCTGTATGACCTACATTCAAAATGACCAGAGGTCACACCCATGGGCTCTGTCACATCAGGGGCCACCATACACTCCCTGGATATGCTCTTTTCTCGCTGGGGACTGCCTGCAACTCTGACCACGAAAAATGGCCCTGGGGGGGGGGAGAGGTTCAATCAAACCCTGAAAAATGGACTGAGAGCTCACGTCAAGGTGGCTCCGACACAGAGTATATGTCACAAACTCTGCTGCATGACAGAGCTGCCCACCACTCCACCACTGGAGTCTCTCCTGTCAAGCTGATGTTAGGATGTGAACTAGAGCTGCCCCTACACAGACTCCGTCTCTTTATTGGCAACTCGACAGTCAAAGCAGCAGTGCAAAGCCAACAGCGTAAAAGTGAGGACTGCTACATGAAAAGAGAGCACAGCTCCAAGCGAGGTAAGGGTTCAACAACCACACCGCGCAGACAAGCTCTGCACCTTCTTGTCAACACCTGGTCAAGTTCAATGTCAGCTGGGCCCAGCAAAATGTGTCTGGCATGTCAGCCGACTGAGGAAGGTGCCACCTCCTGCATGTCCTCACTCTGCCATTGATGCCACCTTGAGTGGTTCGCTACCGGTGGCACATGCTCCCTTGGCCCCAACTGAAGTACAAGTGCCAGCCCCACAGTCACCTGTTGCAGTCGCTGCAGCACCCGTTCTGCGGCCTGTAAGAGTGCGCTCTCGACCTGCTCACCTTCAAGACTTTATCACCTCCTTTCATGCCTCGTTTAAAAGAGGGGAAATGTTCTGTTTATATGTTCTTTATCAGAAATTACTAGGGGATTTGGTGGTTCTCTTTCCGTCGTATTTTGAGATCCTACTCGTTGAGATAAACGTCAGCATCAACTGAGAACAAGTGCTTGTTTGTTTTTTTTTTAAACATAAATTATAGGCCTATCCAACAGCGGTGGGTGGAATGAACAATGAAGCAGGGGATTTATGCAAGTGTCTGTGGGAGGCTGCTGGTGGGAGGAGAGGCAACTCAAGGACCCCTACTGCATGTGCAAACCAGGCCCTGTTTGAATATATTAATGGATGTATTCTCCCTTTCTTTAAATAATCATTGATCTTAATATAGTCATGTTAGAGAATTGATGATAGGCTATAAAGAAACAATGACTGATCTGACATGACTTGGTTGACAACCGAGCATAATATCTCCTTTCACTATTCATCTATTGGTCTTCAAGGATGGGAGGAATGAAGGATGCATGGATTTACCCAAAACAGGGTCATTGTCCCCTATATAGGCAATTATTTTCCATGCAATCTGTAAGGCCTATGAGGCTACTTCAACGGAAGCGTAGTCTACATAGACATTTATGCATCATGGCATGGTGTTTTAAGTTAACCATTTGTTTCGACATATAGGCTGCTGGTCTAGCTGTAACTATCTAAAATATACTACGCATGGTGTTGGCATACGCAGGAGATTGAGGATGACATTGTAGGAACTCCATGTCTCTTCACAGTCTGGCAACGCACCATGGCCGTTAGAATGTTTATCGCTTTGGGGATACCGTGTTTGTGTGACGCCTGTTTGAACAAGTGTATTAGATCCCCCACCCCCACACACACACACAAACACATCTGCATACACACACAACCTAGCTGTCTGTCTCTACCTACAGTGTGTATGTAACCACATGAACTTGGATGAAATACCTCATCCAAGACTAGTAATGGTTCCTCCTGAAAATAATATGTGGCATAACCTCTTCCAGGTCCTGATATGCCTACTTATAATAATATGGTTATTATGTGCTAAAATAGAAAGAATTTCCTTGTTAGACTATTCGAAAGTATAGTTTCACCAGGTCATCTGACTGCGGGCATTTTTCATCGGTGGTGGCACAGCAACAGGGAGCCAGGGAGATATGCAGTTAACCAAATCTCCTACTTTAATCTTGAAAAAATAAAACAATCCAAGTACCATCACCCTTTGCCATTTTTTTCTTTCTTCACTTGGCCCTAATATTCTTCCATAGAACTGGTTTTCCCAGCAACACTTCATGCAAATTGACCACTCTAAAATACATGAAAATGTCATGTCGGCATAAATGATTCGGGAGACAGGCACAGGAATGCGTAATAGTTTTTTAAAATTATGCCCAAATTACGGCGTGCTGTGTAAAGGCACGGGGTTGAAAACCAAACAAACACATAACAACACACAGGGTAGAAACCCAACACAAAAGAGCAAGGAGTACCTTGAATAAATAACACATGCGTACAATGATTAACACACGGGACGAGACACGTAATCATATGTGCAATCCACAATGGCACGGAATCCAAAACACACAGCACAGGTACTCACACGCACCAACGGACATAGTAGCAATAATCGACAAGACCATGGAAACCAAATACAATACTAATCAGTGGAAATATGGGACAGGTGTGCGTGATGAAGGTCCCGGAGGGATCCGTGACACTAATAAATCCACACTCCCAAACAGAATGTACAGTGGGGCAAAAAAGTATTTAGTTAGCCACCAATTGTGCAAGTTCTCCCACTTAAAAAGATGAGAGGCCTGTAATTTTCATCATAGGAACACTTCAACTATGACAGACAAAATGAGAAAAAAAAATCCAGAAAATCACATTGTAGGATTTTTAATGAATTTATTTGCAAATTATGGTGGAAAATAAGTATTTGGTCACCTACAAACAAGCAAGATTTCTGGCTCTCACAGACCTGTAACTTCTTCTTTAAGAGGCTCCTCTGTCCTCCACTAGTTACCTGTATTAATGGCACCTGTTTGAACTTGTTACCAGTATAAAAGACACCTGTCCGCAACCTCAAACAGTCACACTCCAAACTCCACTATGGCCAAGACCAAAGAGCTGTCAAAGGACACCAGAAACAAAATTGTAGACCTGCACCAGGCTGGGAAGACTGAATCTGCAATAGGTAAGCAGCTTGGTTTGAAGAAATCAACTGTGGGAGCAATTATTAGGAAATGGAAGACATACAAGACCACTGATAATCTCCCTTGATTTGGGGCTCCACGCAAGATCTCACCCATGGGGTCAAAATGATCACAAGAACGGTGAGCAAAAATCCCAGAACCACACGGGGGGACCTAGTGAATGACCTGCAGAGAGCTGGGACCAAAGTAACAAAGCCTACCATCAGCAAGGGCATTGAAGATGAAACGTGGCTGGGTCTTTCAGCATGACAATGATCCCAAACGCACCGCCCGGGCAACAAAGGAGTGGCTTTGTAAGAAGCATTTCAAGGTCCTGGAGTGGCCTAGCCAGTCTCCAGATCTCAACCCCATAGAAAATATTTGGAGGGAGTTGAAAGTCCGTGTTGCCCAGCAACAGCCCCAAATCATCACTGCTCTAGAGGAGATCTGCATGGAGGAATGGGCCAAAATACCAGCAAGTGTGTGAAAACCTTGTGAAGACTTACAGAAAACGATTGACCTCTGTCATTGCCAACAAAGGGTATATAACAAAGTATTGAGATAAACTTTTGTTATTGACCAAATACTTATTTTCCACCATAATTTGCAAATAAATTCATTAAAAATCCTACAATGTGATTTTCAGGATTTTTTTTCTAATTTTGTCTGTCATAGTTGAAGTGTACCTATGATGAAAATTACAGGCCTCTCTCATCTTTTTAAGTGGGAGACCTTGCAGAATTGGTGGCTGACTAAATACTTTTTTGCCCCACTGTATATATCGTAATTACAATGAAACAGAATTAACCAGAGAGACCTGGAGGACAGGTGTTATCTCTAACACACAGTACCGAGGGTAACAGTCCACATGTACCCCATAAAATGTAGTGTTAATCCTCCACTGTTATGTTTGAATCACTTAATCAGTTGATTACAATTATATGGCCTGCTATAATGGCCTCATTCACTTTGTCTAAGTGACAGTATTAGCCAGAGTTATATATGGAGGCTATATTTGGCTCTGTTATTAGCCAATAGAATCAGCCTCATTCAAAAGACACCGATAAAGGAGATGGAAGTAGTAAAAGGAGCCTCCAAAGGACGAAAACGTGCCTAGGACTCACTCCCCATGTATGGTGTCACTGCAGTGCTTATTCTATGGTGTCATTTTGTTTTATCTATGCAGTCTCATCAAAACCATGAGACTCCCAGGGTGGAAGAAAATACTACATTTTTCACTAAGCTGCAGCTTGGACTAGACACAGATCAAGTGCAGCATAACAGTGAAGCAGAACTGCAACCGAGAGCACTAAACGCAGGGAGAGCCGTACACCCTACCGTACAGTACACAAAGTCCCATCATCATCATCCATCCCCATTAGGCTGCTGTCTGTTATTAGCTGTGTAGAGGAGGAGGACGGCCTGTATAACTCATCTCTGATGGGGATAAAGACGTGATGGCCAGGAAAAAAACGTCCCTTTACTACTGTGGGAACTCAGAGTCCTTACACACACACACACACACACACACACACACACACACACACACACACACACACACACACACACACACACACACACACACACACACACACACACACACCTCATCTACCCGCGGGGCTGCTCAAACTCTCCCTTGGCGCAACTCCATGGGGCTAAGTGATTGGCTATCGAATCGCTGTGGGCCTAATCTACTTACCTGGCTGCCTCTGCATGGCGATAGGACAGGGGACATGATGGAACTGGACGCCTCTGAAGGTGAACTGGTGTACGGACAGCTAGGGCAAAGGAACCAGGGCAATCACTGAGAGACGAGGACTCCGTTTGGGGTCAAAACGTTGTCCTTATTGAACACTTTGGGAACATTATGCGTGCGGATTAACTTTCGGGTTCTACAGCGGAGACACACAAAGATGTTTCTGTTCAGCAGCATTCTGCGTCACTTTAATACTATACTGTAGTATCATTATATAATAGAGTGAGAAAGCACTTATTCGATGTTTTCCATCCTTTGTTATTGCTGTGCTTTTAGATTTACCCACGGGTGTTGACCCTAACAGGTATACACTGAGTGCACGAAACAACAAGAACATAAGACAATCGAGACAATCCATGTCTCAATTGTCTCCAGGCTTAAAAATCCTTCTTCTCCCCTTCATCTACACGGATTGAAGTGGATTTAACAGGTGACATCAATACGGGATCATGGCCTTCACCTGGATTCGCCTGGT
Source organism: Oncorhynchus tshawytscha (assembly GCF_018296145.1). NCBI lineage: Eukaryota > Metazoa > Chordata > Actinopteri > Salmoniformes > Salmonidae > Oncorhynchus > Oncorhynchus tshawytscha. Next base: position 8,081,685 of record NC_056448.1, read on the forward strand.
CAGTCTATGTGATGGAAAGAGCAGATGTTCCTAATGTTTTGTCCACTCAGTGTGGTACGCTCACTTGCTTTCTCGTGTTCTTCTTTTATTTGTATTTTCTTAGAGTACTTGTGCATCTGACAATAAAACTTGAGACTTGACATTGCCTGCAGTACACCTCAGGGCTGAGAATATAGAATATAACTTACAGGACTGTCCTTGCATGTGGGGTGAGAGGGACGAGGTGGACAGATGTTCCCCCCCAACAGCCCCACATCCCATCCTTTGCTGTTCTGTACAATAACTCAGTCTGGCTGGCTGTCTGCTATGGAAGAGAGCAGCGAACAGGGCCTAACCCCAGGAGAGACCAGGCCAGGCTTGGGCAACGGCAGATGACCTACCCGAACCTAATACATTCCTGCTGGACTTAATACACACACACACACAGACACACTCAGAAACAAACATATACACACACACGCACTGCCTCCGGTCTCCAACACCTTTTGGAGCTGTTTAGCTTAAGTAGAATCATGTCCAAAGCACTTCAGACTCTCATCGGCGACACCAGGAGTATCACAGCTACAGTTGAAGTCGGAAGTTTACATACACTTAGGTTGGAGTCATTAAAACTTGTTTTTCAACCACTCCATAAATTTCTTGTTAACAAACTATAGTTTAGGCAAGTCGGTTAGGAGACCAACTTTGTGCACGACACAAGTAATTTATCCAACAATTGTTTACAGACAGATTATTTTACTTATTATTATTATTTATTTATTATTATTACTTATTATTATTTCACAATTCCAGTGAGTCAGAAATGTACATGCACTAAGTTGACTGTGCCTTTCAACAGCTTGGAAAATTCCAGAAAAATGTCATGGCTTTAGAAGCTTCTGATAGGCTAATTTACATAATTTGAGTCAATTGGAGGTGTAGCTGTGGTTTTATTTCAAGGCCTACCTTCAAACTCAGTGCCTTATTGCTTGAAATCATGGGGAAATCAAAAGAAATGATTGTGCGAAAAGTGCAATTCAATCCCAGAACAACAGCAAAGGTTCTTGTGAAGATGCTGGAGGAAACCGGTACAAAAGTGTCTATATTCACAGTAAAACGAGTCCTATATCGACTTAACCTGAAAGGCCGCTCAACCTGAAAGCTTGTGGAAGGCTACACGAAACGTTTGCCCCAAGTTAAACAATTTAAAGGCAATGGTACCAAATACGAATTGAGTGTATGTAAACACCTGACCCGCTGGGAATGCGATGAAAGAAATAAAAGCTGAAATAAATCATTTTCTCTACTATTATTCTGACATTTCACATTCTTAAAATAAAGTGGTGATCCTAACTGACCTAAGACAGGGAATTGGTGGGGTTCTTGCTGTCCTCTCTTCTCTGAGAAGAGATGCCGTTTGTCGTCACGTTAATCCTCACACCGTCTAGTAGAGAAGAAAACCACTAACACACAGCAGCGACAACGATGGCTGTCTAGATCCAGCTTTGGAATCCAGGCCCCTGTTCTTTGCCGTAATTGGCTCCCTGCCAGGCTAGGATCTATGTTTCTGTCAGGGAAGGATCTGGCACTAGGATGTTTCCCAGGTCCAGAGGTGAGGAGGCTTAGAACCAGCCACGGGTCTTGATCCAAACACTGCCAGGAGAGGCAGCTTAAAGTCAGAAATACCTTCTTGGAGGCTTTGATGGAGATGCACTTGTAGGCGTGCTAGCAATGTGTGTGAGGAGGGGGGGTGTGAGTGCGTGTGTGTGTGTGTGTCTAAATGCCCCGAGAGTGTTTTTAACTAACGAGGGGGAATGGCTTTTCTCACTGTCTGTAACTGTGTGTTCATGCACAGAGTAGAGCGTGGATGAGGATGGAGTCTATGGCGCACCTCTGCGTCAGCGGCCGCCACAGATCTCCCACAGACCCCTGTCACTTCAGACAGCCAACCTGCTGGGAACCCCCTTCAGCACGTTCATTCTCACACACACGGAATATGACACGGGGACTAATATTATAGCCTTGACAACAGGCGTGGACAGATAGAGCGAGAGAGAGAGAACGTTGTGAAGCATTTACGTAGGCATCCTACAGGGTTTGTGAGGGAGTCTGTGAGTGTCATAACATATGCTTGTGTTTCTGTTGTATCAGGTAAGACTACCGCTGTACACAGGCTACTGAGTCCAGGAGAGGAACTTGGCAGGGGTGAGATAGGCATCTGGTGAGGTGTGTGTGAGAGACGAACCAGGCGCCATCTTGTCCTGCAGACGAATGAAAACGGTCCTTGTTGATTTATGTCACATCGCCCATGTGCCGCTGGATAACCAGTTAAACGATACTATGCCTGGAGCAGCACCCCCACCAGCACCCTCAACTTCTGTTCCACACTGGTTCAACGTAATTGAATTGAAGTGACGTGGAAACGACGTTGACTCAACCGGTGAGTGCCCAATGGGACATAACGTTTTAAGGATCACCAACTTGTCAATCGTGTCATGGATCTGTGTCGAGAATGTCTGTTCCCCTGACGACGCATGCTATGCAGTTGACTGCTTCTGGAAAACACACATATTTGTTTCAACGGTGGATCCCTTTCATACAAGCACATTCCTTTAGTAAACAAACCCAAAATGGAGCTGGGCTTGCCCCTAGCCCTCTAACATATTGCACCACCAGAACTGCACTGTACATACAATCGTATTTCAGCTTCGTAGGAGCCGTATATGGTGTTTGTAGTGATATGGTGATATGAGGAATGTCATTGTTTCTGTCTGTAGACCTCGGCGCTCCTCTCTGTTGTGGCTGCTGACAACCCAGGCATGTAAACAGCCAAACCGGGGTCGCTGGCGTGCATAACGTGTCAGTTGGAGAGCAGCTGTTGAATCCCTCAGCCTGAACCGTCTCACCTTTTTTCCCTCTTTCTGCGAATCGTCTTCTCGTCCTCCTCATCCCTCGCTCGCCTCTGCTCCTCTTCCTCTTTGTCCCTTTCTTTCCCCCTCTCTCTCCTCCTCGAGGGTAATGTAATCACAGACCCCTGCAGTTGGCCAGCAGGACAGAAGCCTAGCCAGACACACACATAGGCATTTTAAACTTGGGACGCGCACGCTAGACATAACAGCCCGTCTTTCTTTCTGCCTGTGTAACAGGAGGCTGTGGATTATCATGAGGAGCAGGTGTTAATGAGCCACTTGGGGTAGATGGGGTTTATTTAGACTTCATTACCAAGGAGGCCTAGAGAAAGCCTCAGCAGGTCCCAGTGGGGGGGGTGAAGGTACTAGTAGCCAGATCATACAGACTGGAGTTCCACCCCGATTGTAACCAAAGGTGACCTGTATGGGAAATCACACGTGTATCACTACGAAGTAAGGGTGTCTAGGATTGGTTAGCGCAGCTCTGCATGCTGTAGCCTTATACTGCAGTGAATAGATGCACTTGTTAGTCGCTATTAACCGGGGGTTCAGTATTCTGGTGTGCTGCCATCAGGTGTTAAGAGCCTCAGGTTCCCAGTACTTGGTGAATGGACTGATCAGTATCAAATTGCATCTGGTGGCCAAAGCTTTTAACAGCCGGAGTTGAAATAACATACTGCTTGAATCAGGGGTGTTACTACTGGGCCAGAGCAAGAAATGTCAAACTCAGTCCACTAAGCACCTTCAGAATGAAAATCTGTCCACACAATCTTTTAGAGCCTCGGGAAGAGTCGTAGAACGTCCTTAGAAGATTTTCAGACCTTGAAACACAGACACCACACAAGCGGTTTGTTCACACACTTCAGGGAAAAACAGAAGCCATCTTAACGCAGAGTCTCTTCGGAAGCTGCTCTTTTTATTGTCGTAATGTATCTACGTTAAATCAGTTCGGTGAAGGGGCCCTATTTCACTGCATTTATTTTTCACGAGACTGACGTTATGTTCGCATGCAGTGAAGCAAATGTATGACAAGTGACACATGGCAATAAATTAGCATTTCATTTACAATGTAAAAAAAAAAAAATATTAGTAACAGTGTACCAACATTAATACTGAATATAAAATATACGCAACTAATCAAATAATGCTTCTTCTTTTTCATGTCTCTCTTGCCCTTGAAGGTGGTAAAGCAACGTGACATTCATAACGTCCAAGTTCACAGCTATGAGTACCAGTTGGAATGAGCATCTTCTAGAGTGCCTCTGTCAAGTCAGTCTGTCTCTCTGTCCGTCTGTCGGCTCTGTGTCCCAATGCCAATAAACTGTTACTTCAAGCCTCCGGATTTGACACCGAGAGAGCTCTGGAAGAAGCCCCAGCATGTGGAGTTCAATACGTGTCAAATGCTTTCGTTTTCATCGCATCCACTAATGTCCAAACGTCCTGGTTCAATGTGGAGGTGGCTACCAAATAAGTAGCAGCAGCAAAACAAAAGTAGCGTAGTCGTCGTATGATTGTGGCAGTCCCCACGTGGTCCGTTTATGACTCCTAAATTGTCTTTCCCGATGGTATGGGGGGTTCCCGTTAAGTCCTACTGGTTTATCCTCCGCAGCATGGCTCCATAGGGGTCTGAGGCTGTCTGTAACTGCGAACCCCCGAACCAACGCCAGCAGCAATGTCACTTGGGTGAGGTTTACATTGGAAGAATGTTTGACACGGCTAGGAATAATACAGGATACAACTGGCTGGAATTCCATGTATAGGGGTCAGGGGTCAGGGGGGTGGCGGTGTTGTGTTTGGGTGTGCGAGGTTACTACACGGATACCTCGCCATCAATGAAAGTTCTCAGTGTGAGGTAAGAAGAGATCATTTGAAACAAACAACAACATTGCCGGCATTAACAAACAGAGATACTGTCTTAGTGTTCATATTGCTCCGAACAGATCCAGCCTATAGTCACTGTATGGTAGTGGGGAGTGAATGCACCCGTTTCTATAGCACCACAGGCCAGGTAGAGGCCAGGGAGAAGAGCCAGGGAGAAGAGCCAGGGAGAAGAGCCTGGGAGAAGAGCCTGGGAGAAGAGCCTGGGGGAGCCAGGGTGAAGCCAGGAAAGGCCTCCCACTTGAAGAGGAAGAGGAAACGAGGAGGTGGCAACGGAAACAAACAGTATTCCACCGGAATAAAAAAGAAGAAAAAGCACCATTGAGTTGCATAATATTCTGTTATTTGCTTTTTGTACTCTCTTCGAAGAATGGGGGTGGGGGCAGAGGGGGGTGACAGTATCTGGAGGTAGTCTGTCCGTGGCAGACCGGATCTGCGTGGTCTGGCAACACGTCGTGGTCTGCTGGGAGGGACGTGTGTGCGCAAGTGTGTGTGTGCGAGTACTGGCCCTTCACTTAACTCCAGCCACAGTGCTGAAGAGGCTGTGCGTTCTTCCCACGCTGATGAAACCTCGGCCCTACACATACACTGCTATGGAGCTGATACAGAGGTCCTCCGGCTTTGATTACAGTATCGTTCACGAACAGCAACTGTCTCCAATGCCTTTTGATGAGGCTATTTGGAGGTGGAGTACAACCACTACACGATAAGAACTACATGATAATAACAATAATGGTAACAACAATAAGGTCCTTTCACAAATCCATTATTTTGCCCCAGCAATGGGCCTCCTCCTTAAGGGTTCTGGCACAACGTGAGTGTTGTTTAAGACGAAGGCACCCCTCCTTTTGGAAGACAGAAAAGAAGAGACGCCAACATATAACAAATGATCTGACCGTAGCACTCCCCCCCGCCCCCGCCCTTGTGTTCAGCTCCTCTGATAACACGGAAGTGGCAATAACTCCAGACACAGCACCTCGTTTTCTGGTTCCAGCACGGAACTTTTTTTTAGAAACATGCCCTCTGTCATCTCATCGCCCTCCAGGACTCCACTGACAACACGTGGCATAGTCGCAGGCAGATTTAATACAAAACGCTTGAAGGACACTACGGGCGATGACGTCTTGACCAGGAGTTCATTACAGTACTGGTGGGTTTGGTGATGTGGGAGTGTATAGGTGTAATTTATGGGATATTCACGCACGCTTGTGCACTGGAGCCGACGTCTGTCTGCCTGTCTGTCCGTAGAGCAACATTACGACCCCCACCTCCATTTTTAAGCTACACTCCTTCCTCCTCTCCCCCTTCCAGTGGCTACTCCCTACATCCCTGCGGTGCTTCCGCTCGATGTGTGACGTGTCCAGCACTTTGGATTCAAAAAACAACAACGGCGACGAACAACGACAACAATCAGACGACAATAAAATAATACAAATAATATTCATTATTATTATTATAATAAAAAATAACATCAGTAACAATAATCCTCTAAGGTTCCCACTTCACAGAAGTGACGGCAATAAACGTCTGTGTCAGCGTGTCTGCTGAGCAGTGGTTAGGTTTCCACGGTGATGATGGGGTGGGGGGGTTGAGGGCGTAGCAGGTGTAACAAACGGGTAAATCCCTCTTTTCTTCTCTTGTCCCAGTGTCTCCTAATCCTCGTTCCTCCTCCTCTTCTACTGGTCTTGCGTTTCTTTCACTCTTCCCGTTGCCTGTCTCGCTCTTTCCCCTCCAGCTCCTTCCTTCCTTCCTTCTCTCTCTCTCTCTCTCTCTCTCTCTCTCTCTCTCTCTCTCTCTCCCTCCCTCCCTCCCTCCCTCCCTCTCAGTGGGTCAGCGTCCTTGGCACGTCTTGCAGCACATCTGTCTGAAGTACGCACGGCCACAGAACTTGAACTTCAGCACCAGTGGGCAATATGCCACTTTGTTTACGTCTTTGCATTCTGGAGAGAAAAATACAAAAGTTAGATACGAGATAAAGGAAAGAAGAAGATCAAGAAGAGAGGAATGACAATGTCTATGAACCACATGTGTGTGTCTGCCTGTGCGTGTCTGCCTGTGCGTGTGTGTGTGCGTGTGTGTGTGTGTGTGTGTGTGTGTGTGTGTGTGTGTGTGTGTGTGTGTGTGTGTGTGTGTGTGTGTGTGTGTGTGTGTGTGTGTGTGTGTGTGTGTGTGTGTGTGTGTGTGTGTGTGTGTGTGTGTGTGTGTGTGTGTGTGTGTGTGTGTGTGTGTGTGTGTGTGTGTGTGTTCATGTTGTAATATTCCTGTTGGATTCAAATGAATTAAATGCATTCCAGACCAGTGGTTCTAACCTCCGGCAGGTGCACCGGTCCCAGAGATAATTGTCTGACACCTATTTAGTCAGGTCTTAGCTGTTAGATTTAATATAAGCGGTCCTCTGAGCCTGTCCCTGGTACAATAAGGTCGAGAAACACTGTGGACTATTCCAAGTTTCTCTTGTCTATTACAACAACCGGCCCTAATAAATCTCCCCTCCGTGTTGCTGTGTAGTGGTACGTTCCAGCTGACGGATGGCCTGCTGTGAGGCTCCCGCCGTTCTCTCCTCCCTGGGAGAATTAGTGTGTGTGCTATATATGTGTGCTATATGAATAAGTATGAAGGACAAACCACGTCTAGAACTATCTCACTTCACATGAGCACTTTTCTGTTAATCCCGTTGGCCCCGTTTTGTAAAAAGGACTATTATTCGGGCTTTCTACGCTCCTCCTCTTACCGCTATGTGCAAGATCAGCCTCTTTCTCTTCTTTCTTACATCGTATGTATCAATCCAGGTCGGTCTCATTGAGGTAAAACGTATTTTGTAAAAGAGACCTGGTTCTTATGCTCCTTCACAGATGAATAATCATAAGCAACCATTACCGTCTGTCTTGAGTGTGGGCTTGTAGTAGTAGTCCGAGGCTAGGCCAGATGAATCTCTCTCTCTCTCAACCCTTCACAATGTAATAACAACCCCCCCACCACCACAGACACAGTTTGGTGGACGAACAGGGCAGAACCTCTAAATGCCTTATCGGGCTGTGGCCTGGGAGGGAGACATGCTCTCACTGCTATCCGTCTCTCTGTCGGTCTGTACGGGGACAATTAGCCTGAAGCTAATCCCATTAGCCGCTAGCGTCTCCACACACCTGCTCAGCGTTTCCATTCATCCCCATCGGCGTGTTGCCTGGTCATGTACCTAGGCATCCTAACACACATCCATCATAGCAGGCAGAGGATAGAGGGTCCAGGCTGCTCTGAACCGCAGCCAGCTCAACCTCAATGGGGAGATGAATGCGGTGTGTTCCGTGAGAGTTGTGTCACCCCACCGTGTTTAGGTCATACGGCTTGATCGGTGGGTGTGTATGTGTGAGTGTGTGTGTGTGCGTGTGTTCTGTACTCACCGTCACCGTTGGCGATGGGCATGGCGTCACACTTGCTCTCACACTGCTGCATGGCAGTGGGCCTGAGGCCCTCGGGACAGTCACTGGAGGGCTGGCCCGTGTAAGAGAGACACTGCACCGTCCGCATCTGCTGGCCCAGTCCACACTGCGCTGAGCACTGTGGTGAAACACACACACACACATTATCAATCACACTGCGCCAAACACTGAACCACATTATTAACCACATACCGCAGTCAAAAGACACAGAGTTATTCACCCTCAACAAGGCCACACTGTTAAAACTCACACCCATGTGTTATAACCTATAGTGACGGAGTCCTAAAAAAATGGGGCGCCAGGTAGCCTTTCGGTTAGAGCGTTGGGCCAGTAACCAAAAGGTTACCTCTATGGGCCAAGCTTAGCTTAGCTTAGCGTAGTCTGAGTGTGCCGATTCCCACTGCCCCCCCCTCCCTCCCCTCTCGGCAGACACTCAGCGAGTCTGACTAATCACTACGGACACAGTAGCTCATCCTATTAAGTCACCGTTAAGAGAAAGGTGAGAGAGAGAGAGAGAGAGAGAGAGTGTGAGTGAGTGAGTGACTGACAGAGAGACAGACAGGACAGAGTTGAAAAGCCAAGATAAGTAGAATGGCCTTCCTGAACTGTTTAAGTGACTGAGTCCGAACACACAGAAACATACAGTGCATGTACATGCATAGAAATAGAATGAAATGCATAGAAATAGAATGAAATGCATAGAAATAGAATGAAATGCATAGAAATAGAATGAACTTGCATAGTAATAGAATGAAATGCATAGAAATAGAATGAAATGCATAGAAATAGAATGAACGTGCAGAGAAATAGAATAAACGTGCAGAGAAATAGAATGAACGTGCAGAGTAATAGAATGAACGTGCATAGAAATAGAATGAATGTGCAGAGAAATAGAATGAACGTGCAGAGAAATAGAATGAACATGCAGAGTAATAGAATGAACGTGCATAGAAATAGAATGAACGTGCAGAGAAATAGAGTGAACATGCATAGAAATAGAATGAACGTGCATAGAAATAGAATGAACGTGCATAGAAATAGAATGAACATGCAGAGAAATAGAATGAACATGTAAATAAATAGAATGAACGTGCAGAGAAATAGAATGAACATGTAAATAAATAGAATGAACGTGCAGAGAAATAGAATGAATGTGCAGAGAAATAGAATGAATGTGCATAGAAATAGAATGAACATGCAGAGAAATAGAATGAACGTGTAAATAAATATAATGAACATGCAGAGAAATAAAATGAACGTGCAGAGAAATAGAATGAACGTGCAGAGAAATAGAATGAATGTGAATAGAAATAGAATGAACGTGCAGAGAAATAGAATGAACGTGCATAGAAATAGAATGAACGTGCATAGAAATAGAATGAACGTGCATAGAAATAGAATGAACGTGCAGAGAAATAGAATGAACGTGCATAGAAATAGAATGAACGTGCAGAGAAATAGAGTGAACGTGCAGAGAAATAGAATGAACGTGTAAATAAATAGAATGAACATTCGACATGCACAGACGATTATGGGAGGAATGTGATACAGTAGTAATTATTTAATGGGCATCAGTCAGACTGCAGTCAGCTGGTTTACATTAGAACAGAGAGATGGTAGCGACCAGCTATAGACACAAGAGACATGCAGTTAGTTGCATCAGCTGGAAACATCTAGTTAACTACTGTACATCAGCCAGGGTTATCAGTCCAACATAACAGTTCTCCTGTCAATGTTATTATCTGTACCGTAGTAGTTCTCTGGGGCAGCAGGTAACCTGGTGGTGAGAGCGTTGGGCCAGTAACCGTAAAGGTTGCTGGATCGAATCCCCGAGCTGACAAGGTAAAAATCTGCCGTTCTACCCCTGAGCAAGGCAGTTAAACCACTGTTCCCTTGGCGCTAAAGACGTAGATGTCGATTATGGTAGCTCCCCGCACCTCTCTGATTCAGAGGGGTTGAGTTGAATGCGGAAGACACGTTTCAGTCAAATGCATTCAGTTGTACAACTGACTAGGTTTCCCCCCTTCCCTTCTCTTACTTGTCTGTAACGAGATAATTTCTCAGGTTCTGTAGTAGAAGGCTTCTAGCTGTACCTGGATGTTATTTAGGGGCCAAACCAGGTTGTGGTGGACTTTGTTGTGGTATTAAAGGAACTGTGGGGGGTTAGGTTAGGTCATGGGCTCTGGTCCCAGGTTCTCATAACAACATCACCCGGTGCTCCCACTTCAATCAGCCCATCAAACAACAGGGTTGTTGGGTCTAATATATACCAGTAACACCAGAGCTTTAAGTTTGTTTAGACCAAGGACTTTCTCACGCACTGGCCAAGGAGAGATGTATATACCTCTCTCTCTATCTCTTTCTTCTCTTTCCCATTGGCCCATTCCTCTCTCCCTCCTCTCATTCCCCCTCCCTCCCCCTCTATAATTACACCTTTCACCCTCTCCTCTCCTCCTGTCTCTCACCCCTGTCTCTCCTCTCCCTGAGCCATAGAAAGGGCAGCTTGTTGTGAAGGTCGTGCTTCACTCCCCGGTTTCGCTGCCGGAGGCCAAAAGGTCACTGGTTCAAATCCCACTTAAGACCCTCCATTGACGTGGGCCATCTGTCAGGGCCGGCCTGGGCCCTAATAAAGGCAGTCTAATTGGGAGGAGATGACATGCAGGCTGGGATGTGAGGCTCCACAGAGCCTGATCTGAAGGGAGGGTAAGCCTGGTGGCCCGGTGGGCACAGGGGCCAGACACGTGTTGATGTTATGGTTGAGATCTGACTGGGGCCGCAGCACATATTCACACACACACACACACACACACACACACACGCACAACACAGGCAGACAGACAGGTTGGACAGGCACACGTGATCAGCTCTCTAGGGACCCCAGTTTATGATCAAGCCATAAATTCTGTAGGCTGTTCACCAAAACAGGGGATCTGGAGTCTGTTCTTCTTAGAATAGCTTCGTTTACCTGCCTTTGGTACAAACACATTGACATCCTGGTCTCAAGACATAGTGAAGCAATGAAAAGTGAAAGGAAGCAATGTTTTCTGAAGGGGGAGCCAATCCTACCTGTCCCCATTCCCCTGGGATCCATCTAGGTGGCGGACAGCGTCCCAGACTACAGCGGGTCCTGACGGGGGGCTTCCTGTGGGAGGGACAGTGGGCGGGCGGGAAGGTCTTGGTCAGGTCGTTGCTCTTACACAGCACAATGCGGTGCTTGAACCCAGGGCCACATTTGGGCGTGCACTGGGAGCAGAAGGAAGAACAGATGAGCTCAATAAAACTATTCACCTTTGACTTTTTTTCTACATGAAACATTTCTAGTTCCCTATTACAACTGCTGCTGTCCCGCAAAGCATTCCCAGTGGACAAAACTGTTTGAAAAAAAAAGACACCGTTTTTCCCCCCGCTGGGATGTAAAAAGAGGCGGTCCTTCTCCTACCTCTGACCAATCCAGAGTGACCCACCGAGGGGGGCAGGACTGGTTGTTGCAGGCCTCTCGTTCTATTGGTCGGTGCGTCAGACAGTGGCTGTCCTCCAGGGTCTCCTCCTCGGCAGGCCCCATCTTCCTGATGCACAGAACCGTTCGAGTCCGCATCCCGCCGCCACACGTCTTCCCACAGTCCGACCAGTCGCCGATAAACCACCTACAACAGCACGATCACCAACATTAGAACAATGATTGGAACAGAACAACAATGGGACTGTCACTTTAAGAGGACAGTCCCATTGGAACCATATGGGTCAGATGTGTTTTCATATGGCCCCCAGTATTATGCAGTATCACAAATGGGATAATACGCTTCAATTGTATATTCTGGAGGAAATATTTTCTTGTGCACTGCCAAGACTAATTCCCTTTAAGGGCAACACATTTTTCAAACTACACAACATGTTGTCAGAACACAGCCGACACAGACATCCAGCGACTGGGAGACGTTACATTCCTGATCCGGCTTACGTCATTCCACAGGAATGTACAGAGAATTAACATTGTCTCCCAACATCTGGGTCCCCCCCCCCGCGCCCCCGCCCATGCCATGCTGGGTATTCTAAAACAATCATGTTTACACGCTCATGTTGATCCAGTACTCTCCCTGACTGTGGACACTATGTTTGCCTTCCTGATTGGAAAACTGTAGCAGTTCACTTAGATACGGCAACGGGCAACAAGGGCTGTCCGAGAGGAGAGAAGAAAAGGAATCCACTAACAAGCTGAATACTCATAGATAGTGTTTGTTCCTATGTCAACCTGGCCCTTATTAATGGAGTGAGCTGATGAGTTCAAATATAGCTTTCTTGGGCATTGAGTGAAGCCAGGAACGGGCTTCATATCAGTTCATTACAGATGCCCATCTAACCGTAACGACTTATTCATCTACACCCAAATATACACACACATCACTGTTGGCAGACGGCTTCAGCCCATAGGCCAAAAGTATTTCATCCTTTTTTTTTCTCCAATTGAACATCCGAGACATGATTGAACTCTGTCTGACCGTTCCCTCAGCCCTTGCAGAGAGGCTAAGCGTTTTTGGCCACAACACACACGCACACGCACACGCACACGCGCACACGCGCACACGCACACACACACACACACACACACACACACACACACACACACACACACACACACACACACACACACACACACACACACACACACACACACACACACACACACACACACACACACACACACACACACACACACACACACACACACACACACACACACACACACACTCTCTCTCTCTCAAGGATGCGTGTGTGCACTCACCACTCACTCACACAGAGACGGACACACGCGCTCGTGCGTACATTATCCCTCGACGGTTCATAGCGTAAGCTAGCCAATACAATTAAACGCAGGTGGTCATTTTCAGCATTTTCATTCTTGGGCATAAAACAAGCTTTGAAAAGAGTTAACATATGAAGTTATAAATCATCGTTTTATTTTAGCATTTTCTTCAAAACACATTTTACAGCTAAGGGACTCCTTGAAGGCAAATTAATATAGCAAGTCGTTATCGTTTTTCTACGAAATAGTCTTAACTGGAGCTTAGGATAGATCTAAATGCTTGTGTAGTCTTCTGAACCCACTTCACCCACTATCGACTATTGGTTGGTCTCTGGTTGTATGTAATATGTGGTCCAAGACCAGTATTAGCATTTCCTGTGAGCCAAGGTAGCATACAGTACACCCATCCAGCATAGTTTAGCAGGATATCTTTGTTTTCCAAGATGGACATTAGGTTAATAGAGTCTGAGGGTCTTACCTGGGGAGCAGGTACTGTACGTGACCACTGTATTGTATTGCATTCTATTGCAATGCATTGTATTTTATTGCATTGTATTGTATTGCATTGTGTTGTATTGTATTACATTGTATGGTATTGTATTACATTGTATTGTATAGCATTGTATTACATTGTATTGTATTATATTACATTGTATTGTAATATATTGTATTGTGTTGTATTGTATTGTATTACATTGTATGGCATTGTATTGCATTGCATTGTATTGTAATGTATTGTATTACATTGTATGGTATTGTATTGCATTGTATTGCATTGTATTGTAATGTATTGCATTGTATGGTATTACATTGTATGGTATTGTATTGCATTGTATTGTATGGCATTGTATTGAATTGTGTTGTATTGCATGGCATTGTATTACATTGTATTGTATGTGATGTTGGTTGAGAGTGACTGGTAGTCTTACATACTCTGGGGGGGCAGATACTGTACATGACCACTGTATAGTATTGAATTGAACCGTATTGCCCTGTATTGTAGATGAAAGTCTTACTGTACGTACTCCGGAGGGCACGGTTCAGTGTTGCAGGACCTCTGGTTCTCCGGAGGTTTGTTGTCTGGGTCACAATAGCTGTTCTGCACCACCGAGTTATCATCCAGACGCTTACACAGCACTTCCTGCTTCTGAGAACCTAACAGAGAAGGGGGAACACGCACAACACCCAGTTATTGTCCAGCCTCTTCCTGTTTGATGCATCACTTCCTGGGAACCCTGACTTGAGAAGGGGAGCAAACACACACACGACACCCATTTCCCTGATTAACTTTGGATTCCTGAAAATGTAAGAAAATACAGTACCGAAATCACCTTCTTATTCTCCTGCACATGAACCAGAGTGCAGCAGGCAGCTCCCTACGGTGCAGTGTGTCTGTGTTTGGGTGGAGACTTAAGGGATGGTCTCAGTCTGTGGTAAACCCAGATGTGTAAATGCCTGGTGCCTTACAGGATATGTTGGTAAAAAAAAATCACTTTTACGGAGCAGCTCTTTACTTTGACTGCTGGCGCAGAGTCTGAGGACGACCGTATCGCTGTCACCCAACTCTCTCTGTGTTTGTGTGTGTGTGTATGGGGTCCCATGGGACATATCCTAGGACCTACACCATACTAATCTTGCCCACCAACCAGCTCTTGCTCTGCCAAGACGTCTGGTTTCCAAGCGTCTCAGAACGGGACTTGACTGGAAGTCTGTGGCAGGAGCCGACGACACAACCGCTGATTTTAATTGGCTGATCTCTCCGTCCATCGTCACTACCTAGCAGAACCCTTAGAACCTCCCCCTTTGGATTTTCGAAGTGCGAGCAGCACACTGACCAAGGAGGTGAGTTGGGGAAATCGGATGGTCCCGGTGATAGACCATTTATGTTGATTGTGCCATCTAATGCAGCTGTAGCAGGCTCTCTTCCGCCTCGATTTTAACCGACGCCAAGTCCTCACTTTTGTTGCAGTGTGAGTGCGTGCCTGCCTGCTTTCCTTTGTATAGTGGCATTTGTATAGTGGTATACACACCCATAGTACAGCTGATATATGGATTGGTGTTAAAGTATCATGCTTGGAGAGGGTAGTGAAGTTGCCTGGATGCCCGAAGGTGTTTTTAAAAGGCTGTGTTAGCACTGGGATGCATTAAATGAAATGTTACGATTAGCAGCGTCAGCTAAATTCAACGGCTATATGATTTGAAGGCCCACATCCAAAACGTACGGATCTGTTATATTGATTTTGATATGTTGTAAAGTGTTGCTTGGTAGAAGTCCCAAAATCCAAAATGTCATATACATATTACAATGCTACGGTATAAACATCTATATGATATGATATCTGTATCTCCTTTCCCAGGAGCTCTATTTTGGGGTCTTTTTCAGTTCTGTGTATGTGTTCTTTGTTCGAATATTGAAGGCATTTAGTGGCCATGCTCGACAGCTGGAGAGGAACAGTATTTATTTCTTCATAAAAACCCATGGCTTTTGGGGTTAAAATTAGTTGGTTTAGTCATTCTTGAGGCAGTGGTCGACATTTCGCTGTGGTTTCAGAGTGAGGAGGTCTCAGTATGCAGTAGGACAAGGGTTTTCGAGCGGCAGACCGTAGTATCTCTGGCAAGCCAGATTGTATGCTAGCTAGCCCTGGTTAACCCGAAGATATGCAAAGCAGCTCATTCATAGAAATTACACCATATTCATGTGCCTGGTTTAAATATGGAAAACGCATATTAAGTTTGACTTAAATGCTGAAATTACATTTAGAAAGCAATAAAGTTATGATCCTACAAACCCATGTGAAATTATCATACTGGGTTACCCCACAGTATTCTCCAGTATTTCGATAAGTATTGGTTGGTCCGGACTGGAAAGACACACAAGACACAATGTATCTCATGTTGGAGAAAGCTACTGTTATTGAAAAGAAAACAATAAAAATGTCGACAGTGTGTAACCATATTCCATTACCAGATAGCTAGAACAGCACTTTTAAAAAGCCATAGATCTCTGACACCTAAACCCATGCTCCCCACAGTCTCCATATTTACAGTATTGTGTTCCGTAGGGCACAATGTTGAACATAGCCATAGTGTTTTGCAACAGAAAGCAAAAAATGTGCTTCTTTATTGGACTGGGAGCATTGGATAACTTCAAGTACCCCGTTTCAAAATGTTCTCTCTTGTTTGGTGCCAAATGAACAGGACCAGGTCAAAGCCATATATGGGCATGTGGTTGGTTGTTGCAGTTGCATACCTCCAGCGCAGGTGGCGGAGCAGTCGGACCAGGCCAGATGGTGCCAGGAGAAGCCCACCTCATTGTCCCCACTTCCTGTCCTCTGAATGGGAACGTTAAACTTATAACGGATCCCCATGTTCTGCTCCTGGAGAAGAACCTGGAAGTGAGAGGAAGACATGGTTTGATTTATCACATTTGCAGCGTTGGCTTCAGCTCCATATGAATTCATTTTAAGTGCAGGTCCCTAAATTGAAATCATCCGAAATGAAAAAACTGAAATGGAATTGACCCAAACCTTTATCGTATTTTGCTTTGTGTTTTTTTTTTTTTTGCTTTTTCAAAATGTTTTTCGTTAAATGTCTGCTCAGCCCACATGCCCACACCGCTCTATATACTGTATGTAATGTATACAATAACTATGTATTAATACTATGATCCTCCCATTCTATGGAATGCCCACCGCCCTCATATGTCATATCAGCTAATATGTTTTACTAGACAGAACAGAGAAGGTTAACTTTGATTCTATACAAGTATAGGAAATTCCAACTTATCACATGGAATGTGCAAGGTCTACATGATGGGGAGGGAAAAGCATTTGGTTCTCAAACACTTAAAGAGAATGTCAGCCGACGTGGTTACATTGAAAAATAGGAGAAGTGTAACATTTAAAGAGGAGCTGGGTTGGAGAGTCATATGCTGCCACCAACTGTAGTAAAAGCAGAGGTGTAGGCATCCTGATAAATAAGAACACACCATTTCCCCTTATATCCCAGCACATGGACCAAGAAGCTTGTTTTCTACCTTACATGGTGAAAAATACACATTGAGTTCAATGTATTGTGCATTCGGAAAGTATTCAGACCCCTTGACTTCTTCCACATTTTGTTACGTTACAGAATTATTCTGAAATGGATTAAATGTTATTTTTCCCCCCCTCAACAATCTACACTCAATACCCCATGACAAAGTGAAAAATATTTTATTTTTATTTTTAGCAAATGTATAAAAAAATAAACAACTGAAATATCACATTTATATAAGTATTCAGACCCTTTACTCAGTACATTGTTGAAGCACCTTTGGCAGCAATTATAGCCTCGAGTCTTCTTGTGTATGACGCTACAAACTTGGCACACCTGTATTTGGGGAGTTTCTCCTATTCTTCTCTGCAGATCCTCTCAAGCTCTGTCAGGTTGGATGGAGAGCGTTGCTGCACAGCTATTTTCAGGTACCTCCAGAGATGTTAGATCGTGTTCAAGTCCGGGCTTTGGCTGGGCCACTCAAAGGCATTCAAAGACTTGTCCCGAAGCCACTCCTGTGTTGTCTTGGCTGTGTGCTTAGGGTTGTTGTCCTGTTGGAAGGTGAACCTTCACCCCAGTCTGAGGTCCTGAGCGCTCTGGAGCAGGTTTTCATCAAGGATCTGTCTGTACTTTGCTCCGTTCATCTTTTCCTCGATCCTGACTAGTCTCCCAGTCCCTGCTGCTGAAAAACACCCCCACAGCATGATGCTGCCACCCACATGCTTCACCGTAGGGATGGTGCCAGGTTTCCTCCAGATGTGACGTTTGGCATTCAGGCCAAATAGTTCAATCTTCGTTTCATCAGACCAGAGAATCTTATTCTCATGGTCTGAGAGTCTTTAGGTGCCTTTTGGCAAACTCCAAGCAGGAGTGGCTTCCGTCTGGCCACTCTACCATAAAGGCCTGATTTGTGGAGTGCTGCAGAGATGGTTGTCCTTCGGGAAGGTTCTCCCATTTCCACAGAGGAACTCAAGAGTTCTGTCAGAGGCCCTTCTCCCCTGATTGCTCAGTTTGGCTGATTGCTCAGTTTGGCAAATTGAACGCACAGAGATAACGTGACGAGATCCTGAGGCCCATTGTTGTGCCATTCCTCCGCCGCCATCACCTCATGTTTCAGCATGATAATGCACTGCCCCATGTCACAAGGATCTATACACAATTCCTGGAACCAGTTCTTCCATGGCCTGCATACTCACCAGACACGTACGACAGTGTGTTGCAGTTCCCGCCAATATCCAGCAACTTCCCACAACCATTGCAGAGGAGTGGGACAACATTCTACAGGCCACAATCAACAGTCTGATCAACTCTATACGAAGGAAATGTGTCGCGCTGCATGAGGCAAATGGTGGTCACACCAGACACTGACTGGTTTTCTGATCCACACTGGTTTTCTGATCCACGCATATCTGTATTCCCAGTCATGTGAAATCCATAGATTACGGCCTAATGTTGCGTTTATATTTTTGCTCAGTATAATAATGACTCAATAATCCATGCTTTCTGGGAATGCTATAAACTGGCTGTCAGAAGTATTACAATGTAAACATACTTTTAACGCGTCTGCCTGCATATTTCAAGACAGGGCATATGGGGCCGTAGTGAGATACCCGATGGGTTGAGCGATTCTCTTCTCATCACTCATCTTGAAAAAACGTGGAAATGTCAATCTGCCATCATTAACACAATGTAAAAAATCTAATGATTCATCATTGAAATATAGAATAAGTCCCCAGTAAAGAGTTGTTACGTGTTCCTCTTACTGTACAGTACTGCAGCGGAGACTCTAATCATCCAATGAGCACTGTGTTTATGTTAGTGTACTTGATGCAGTATTTGATGCAAGGGAACATAGGAATGACGCCGTTTTTCAGTTGCCACAACGGAATGGCCTGTGGTGGGATGGACAGCTCTGTTTATTCCTAACCCTAACCGGGTTAACCCCAGCCCTATTCCAGTGGTGCTGTGGGGTCTGGTATTTCTACTATTCATGTCCAGGCAAAAGCCACTGCGGTCCTGAGGGCCATGGTGTGGGGCGGCTTAAAGAAACACAAACGCAGACACACACACACAGACATCCAGGCATTACACCCACTTACACCCGTGCACATACACGCGCAGGTTTTCACAAGCCAGAACACGCTCGCAAACATAAACACACACCCTCACCAAAACACATGTCCACTTGCATTTGAATTGAGCCAGAAATGGCTTTTTCAATATCTACGCTGCTGTATATACTGTAGTAAACCCCGAACCAGCACAGTCTTACTGGCCTGAAGGTCAGCTAAGGATTGCTGGGAGCAGCTGTTGTGCTTCATGTCGATTCAAACAAGTAACATCTGAAGGTTGTCTTTGTTAAATTCCCTTTTTCGTGGAATCCCCCCCCCCCCAAATTGACTAAGGACACCCGGTGGGCTGAAAGATGCCTGAAAAAGCCCTTTTTGTGTTTGATCCTCTTACTATGTCAAAGACAAACCCCTCCCACATTGTTTACTCAACACACAACAAAACAGTCAAATGTGGTTACCATGACGACTAGGTTGTCCGTGGTGGCCCCCAGGGCCTCTAGCGACTCAGGTTCGTCAAGTGGCCTCTTGTAGTGGAACGCTGTCCCTGCGATGTCAAACTTCCTGGGCCAGTCGATGGTCCACGCTCCGTTGATGAAGTAGTCATCTCCCTCTGACTTCAACGCTACAAGAAAGGCACCGATAGAAGAAGGTTTCTAGTTGGATTTGTACCCACGGCACCGTGATAGCCCACTGAGATAAAGCCTAGGTAGGAGGAATGCGCTGGCGTTGCTAAGACACATTTTCAGCTCTCAGGCAGGGTTGAGTGTAGTTCACTGAACCCTCTACAGCTAAAATAGCAGCCTGTTAAAATGCTGACAAGAGTAGTGAGCCAAAGACTACCCAGGAACGGTAGCCAAGACAACAGGTGGTGGCAGTGTTTTGGTGTGATGTCATCACCATCATTCATCATCAACACCGGCGTCCTCTCCTGATGTCATTGGCAAATTTATTTTCCTCAACAGACACTGTGCAGCACTCAGGGCGAGCTCACACACACGCACGCACGCACACACACACTCTCACCTTTCAGAGGGAAAGAGAAAACGCACACACACACACACACACTCTTCAGGTGAAAGCTTGGAAGAATCCCATGAATACCATTCCTGCTGGTCGTCAAAACAAAGAAGTCGTCTCCAAGCACAACACATCTCAAAATATCCATTTTCTCAGAGTTGAAATGGGGCCAAATTGAGGAGAAACGATCCAAACACTGTGTTCCCTCTCTCTCTATCTGTCTCTAGCTGATTCCTCATGCGTATGCACTTTGCAGCATTTACGCACTTCATTACAACAATACTTATGTGACTCCTCCTGTTTTGGGGGATAGCTTACAGAATGCAGTCTTTACTGCCACCTCGTCTGCACATTCAAACAGTGAGCTCTCAGTCCATCTCCACTACTAAAGGCAGCCTCACACAACTTTACCAAGACCAAATACTCCCACAGCTTTTAGGGCCTGTCACACATTACTTGGAAGGGACATAAGAGAGTGCCGTCTACACAATAGGACACAAAGTGGCAATCGTTAAAACGTATGTATCAAATAAAATAAATGTTGACATATAAATATTCTGCTATCCACTTGAATCCACGAGGGCCTCAGGGCTGTCGCCGCGGGGCTGTAAATCGAACAGCGCCTGACGTTTCAAAGCCTGACTTCAGTCCTCCGTCAACAACCTGAGCTATAAATTCACCACTCAGTCACACGGCTAAACTCCCTCGTTAATGTCAACCCACGACAACAACACTAAACGGGCTTGTTTGATTGTTTTGATGCCGACTGTCAGAGCTGTGAATGTTGTTCCGTTTTCGTCTGGGTCGAAGAGGGAGAGACCAACGTTCCAGAGGGAGAGACCAACGTTCCAGAGGGAGAGACCAACGCCAAAGACTCCCACTGGACGCGGCGCTGAATATTTTCTCTAATGTCGAAGCTGTTCATTTCAGTGCAGGTTAGAAATACATTGTCTGCTCTGCTCTCGACTGAGAAAGCACGAGGCGGTGCGGAAACCGGAATCTTTAAACCAGGAACTGAAGCAATACCCTCTAATATGAAACAGGTTCATTTCAAACTGCTTCACAGTAGTGTAGCACTAATTGTGTGGAGCTATGGACGGGCCATAATGACTTAGAACCTTTTCAGATGTAGAGACTGTGAAGAAACACAGGATGATCAGAATCATTCGAACGACGACCGTCCCGTCCCGTATAGCGTTGGAAAGAGGTCACTTACCGATGTAGTTCTTGGACATGGAGACTTCTTGGATTTCTATGTGGACTGATCCCCTTGGTATCAGAACAACCTCCATGTAACCTGGTAGAGAAAAGGACACCAACATTACAGAGACACAGCAAATGTGTTTTTAGATGCATTACTGGACATACCATAGAAGGAGAAAGTGCTTTTGCCTCCCTATAGACTAGTCTTGGAACCAGAGCCAGGATGAAGCCATATCTCCACTCAGAGTCCTTCACCGGATGATGTAATTAATGCAAATATATTATGTTTCCATTTATGTTTTGACAACATGTTTCTCAACTCCCAAAACCATACGCTTTATCATTGGGTGACAAAGGGGGGGGGGGCACAGAAGTGTTTGGCTACAGTGCTCTGTTGGCACTAGGACAGGGCTGCTCTGCCAAAAAGACAATACGTTCCTGAGTTTTTACCTTGCCTTTCTGCACGAGGATGTGTCTCCCGGAAAGTGCTTACAAACTTGTGGTGTTTGGCAGCTTTCAGATTGCACAGGGGAATGGACTCGCTCTGAAACACATACTCTTCTCTACACACTGCTGTCTCCTCTACATTACACAGTCCTCTTCTCTGATCCTCCCTTCTTTACACTGCTGTCTCCTCTACATTACACAGTCCTCTTCTCTGATCCTCCCTTCTTTACACTGCTGTCTCCTCTACATTACACAGTCCTCTTCTCTGATCCTCCCTTCTTTACACTGCTGTCTCCTCTACATTACACAGTCCTCTTCTCTGATCCTCCCTTCTTTACACTGCTGTCTCCTCTACATTACACAGTCCTGATCCTCCCTTCTTTACACTGCTGTCTCCTCTACATTACACAGTCCTCTTCTCTGATCCTCCCTGATCCTCCACAGTCCTCTTCTTTCCTCCCTTCTTTACACTGCTGTCTCCTCTACATTACACAGTCCCTTCTCTTCTCTGATCCTCCCTTCTTTACACTGCTGTCTCCTCTACATTACACAGTCCTCTTCTCTGATCCTCCCTTCTTTACGCTGCTGTCTCCTCTACATTACCCCTCTTCTCTGATCTTCCCTTCTTTACACTGCTCCTCTCCTCTACATTACACAGTCCTCCTCCCCCTTCTTTACACTGCTGTCTCCTCTACATTACACAGTCCTCTTCTCTGATCCTCCCTTCTTTACACTGCTGTCTCTCATTCTCTTCTCTGATCCTCCCTTATTTACACTGCTGTCTCCTCTACATTACACACCCATCTTCTCTGATCCTCCCTTCTTTACACTGCTGTCTCCTCTACATTACACAGTCCTCTTCTCTGATCCTCCCTTCTTTACACTGCTGTCTCCTCTACATTACACAGCCCTCTTCTCCGATCCTCTCTTCTTTACACTGCTGTCTCCTCTACATTACACAGTCCTCTTCTCTGATCCTCCCTTCTTTACACTGCTGTCTCCTCTACATTACACAGTCCTCTTCTCTGATCCTCCCTTCTTTACACTGCTGTCTCCTCTACATTACACAGTCCTCTTCTCTGATCCTCCCTTCTTTACACTGCTGTCTCCTCTACATTACACAGTCCTCTTCTCTGATCCTCCCTTCTTTACACTACTGTCTCCTCTACATTACACAGTCCTCTTCTCTGATCCTCTCTTCTTTACATGTTACACATCTCTACACCGAGTGTACAAAACATTGGGAACACCTGCTCTTTCCACAACCTAGAATGACCAGGTGAATCCAGGTGAAAGCTATGATCCCTTATTGATGTAACCTGTTAAATCCACTTAAAGGAGGATTTGTAAGCCTTGAGACAACTGAGACACGGAGTGGGCAAGACAAAAGATTGAAGTGCCTTTGAACGGAGTGTAGGTGCCAGGCGCACCGGTTTGAGTGTGTCAAGAACTGCAACGCTGCTGGGTTTTTCACACTCAACAGTTTCCTGTGTGTTTCAGCAATGGTCCACCACCCAAAGGACATCCAGCCACCTTGACACAACTGTGGGAATCATTGGAGTCGACATGGGCCAGCATCCCAGTAGAACGCTTTCAGACACCTTGTAGAGTCCCGAATGAATTGAGGCTGTTCTGAGAGTAAAAGGGGGTGCAACTCAATATGAGGAATGTGTTCCTAATATTTTGTCCTCTCAGTGTACATACTACTCTCCCACTACGTGTACTTGCTCAGAGGGGAGACCCTTCATGACCCTTCACCTTTTTCTTCAGTTTGGATGGAACTAAAACATTTGCACACCTGAAGTAAAGAGCCCTGTCAAGTTCTGTCCCCAGACTGGGTCTTACCGCCTCTGGGTAGGGAGTCATTGAACAGTCCCTCTGTGGCCTCACAGGTGCTGCCGTCCCCTCCACACACCCGACAGCGGTCCTCCTTGGCGTCCGAACCCAGGATGTTGTCACAGCCTACGTGCTGAGAGAGGAGACAGTGTACCATGTTATATTACTTTAAGTATAACTTATACCATAGTAGTGCCACTGTTTAATAATACTGTAGTAATACCATAGTAATACCATAGTAATAAAGAAAAGTGCTGAAGAAGTGACTTCAAGTCTGTAGAAGCTGCATGGAGCAGCAGTTTTACGTCAGTTAAAACGCTAACTCATGATTGGACAGTAAGTGATTAGCAACCGTAGAACGACAGTTGGACGAGAGGGTCAGACTGAACAGTCGCTGAACAGTCGTTGAACTGCCAGTCTCTTTTAGAGAGTTACGGTAAAGTGAGTATCTCATAGTTGTGTAGACTCCTCTAAAATGTGATAAGGAGAATTAATGGGTGTCACCTTAATAATGACAGGAGAGAAAAATACATTTATTCTAACACATCCCTCGCATTCTCTCTCTCTCTCACCCTCTATTCTCTCCGTTCTCGCTCTCATTCTCTCTCTCTCTCTCTCTCGCTCCGTCCACATTTCTCTGCTCTATCCCTATCTGTTTCTTCTCTCTTTCATTTTCCCCCTGTTCTCTCTCTCTCTCCCTTTGTCGTTCTCCAACACGTGCACAGGCCTACATGAAGCATTTTGAGTATTTCCGAGCAGCCTCCAGGCAGACGGTGTTCCAGAGATTAATCACGTCATGTCAGAGACTCTAGAAGACTCTAGAAGACCAACTGCTGTTGAAATAAAAAGGCACATTGGACTGTGACTAGGAATGAACATGTCCCAGTGCTTTCTGGGAAAAACCTCCAACGCACACACACACACACACACACACACACCCTAACCCGATTGTACACATACTGTACAGTGTCCACACACAGAACAAAGACAGCAGTAGATGCCAGATCTCCTTAATAAACACGTTATTTTCAGCTTTTTTCAACTCAAAAACCTATTTTGAACGTAAATTCAAACCTTATTTTAAACAAACGCCCAGTGGTGAAATAAATGACAGTGTCTTTCAACTCAACTTCCACGTTAATCTGGATAGCCAGTTTCCTGAGGAGAACTTCAAAACAATCCCAGACATGATCTGTTGAGTTGTGATAAGAGTCTAGATTAAGACCTCTGCCAACCACTCAATGAAAACCAACTGACTGAAACTCCACGTTTTGTTCTAACGCTACATTGTTCCATATTGGATAATGGTATTTCCTTGCTGTCTCTCAGTCACTTTCCCCCAGTCAGTCAGTATCATATAAACAAGGTCCCTTGAGATAAGAAGGAACACAAACACTGTGACTACAAACTGTACAAACTGGGTCACAGGCTGAGTTTTGTCGGGTCAGGTTTCCTGGTCAGGTCACATGGTCAGGATCATTACATTAGGTTATACAGTCATCCCGTTTATTAGCTTATCTATCACAATGTAACCAGGTCATAGCCATGGTACAGTGTTTCTCCTATGGGGGAGTCAGCTGGGCTGGGCCCTGACTGGAAGCAGCGTGGGTCTGTTTGACTGGGGTGAGTCACAGCGTGGGAACCAGAAGCACTACTTTTATCTGGGGAAATGTACAGTAACTGAAAGGACAGCCTAAATATTACCACTCAAGACAGACAAACAGACACACACACACACAAAGACACACTCTCTCTCTCTCTCTCTCTCTCTCTCTCTCTCTCTCTCTCTCTCTCTCTCTCTCTCTCTCTCTCTCTCTCTCTCTCTCTCACCTTGCACTCTCCATTGATGCAGATGTCCAGTGAGTCGGCCTGGCAGCGTGTTCCATCGATGACGGCCGGGGAGCGCTCGGTGTAGAAGTTATATCCCTCCGCCAGACAGTTCAGAGCACACGGCTTCACACCACCTGGAACACACAGGGCAGAGGTCAGAAGGTACTGGACAAACCTCCACAGGGCAGGGGTCGACTCCTGTACACATAGTTATACATACAGTAGGGAGATATCAGACACAACTTAATATATAATAATAATATCTGCCACTTAGCAGACGCTTTTACCCAAAGCGACTAATTTTACACATGGGTGGCATGACCCTTGGCATTGTAAGTGCCATGCTTTGCCAACTAGGCCACGTCGACCTCAAACTTAGAGACATTTCTCACAAAGTGACTTTTGATAACCTGTGTCTACACCCACCGGCCCCTGGCAGAAAGCTAAGGTTCAGCCATAATGACTACAGGTTCAAACACATTATAACACATGTTCTATTTAAGCAATGAGGCACCGGGGGGTGTGTGGTATATGGCCAATATACCACGGCTAAGGGCTCTTCTTGGGCACGACGCAACGCGGAGTGCCTGGTCACAGCCCTTAGCCGTGGTATATTGGCCATATACCACAAACCCCCGAGGTTCCTTATTGCTATTATAAACTGGTTACCAACGTAATTAGAGCAGTAAAAATACATGTTTTGCAATACCCGTGGTATACGGTCTGAATATACCATGGCTGTCAGCCAATCAGCATTCAAACCGCCCAGTTTTTAAATAACAGTTGATTCACATCATACCCATCATGTGTGCCATGATGAGTGACATGACTATGAATACATCTATCTATAAGACAATAATACAGTTTACAATATAGATTTTTTATTTTTTATCCCAGAAAACCTTTTGTGGTTGTGTAGTTGTGAGCCAAGAGTCTGGGCCAGAACATGAACCCAGGCCCTGTTCTCTGCTCTCCTCTAGAGTTTGTTGATAGTAATAAAGACTGCTATTAGTCATGCTTAGATCTGATCCTGGACCTGGGGCCTGACGTCACTTCAGTACTGACACTGGGAGAGATAGCTGGGGCTGCCATGACACTCAAACACACTCACACACACACACACACACACACACACACACACACACACACACACACACACACACACACACACACACACAGTGACATCCACGCTGAGGTTTTCTCCAACCTCTACATGTAGACTGACAGTCCAATAGATTTGTACCAGCTACAGAGGAGCTCATAGCGTTGACTAATGGGAGTTGTGATAACAGAGTTCAACTTATAGCGCAACGGCCCGGGACAGAGTAGGACTAGACTGTGCTTTATGAGTTGCATGTGTGCGCTCGCGCGTGTGTGTGTGCGCGCGTGCATGCGTGTGTGTGTTTCTTTGTGAGTAACTTTCCACTGCAATCTCTAGTGAAAATTAGAGAACACACACAGGTGTTGGATGTTAATTTGACCAGTGTTGTCACAGCAAAATAATCCTGAGGCAACAGGATTTGAACGTTTCGTACATAATGTTGCTTAGGTGGTTAGGCTATTAGCTGGCCAAAATCAGGCTGCATGAAAAGTGCAATAATATAATGACGTGCGGCTTTTCAGTGAATGTGTGTAAATCGTGAAGCTCGTCTGCATTTCCTGCGGTGCAGGAAAAATTCTCAGCCACTACAGAGGGATCAAATTAAGAACCTACATCTGTAAGGTAATAGTAAGTCCTGGTGCCAATTCATCAATTGTAGCCCAGATAGTGATGACCCAGAATTCAAGCCTCAATGGACCCAAATCCCACCCCTCCCACACTCCCACTCCAATGTCTTCATTGAGGGCTAAAGAGTTGGAATGGCTGTCCAGAGGGCCATCAAACACAATGTGGGAATCCCAGGAATTCTGGGCCTATCAAACAGTCCTGCCTACTGTTGGTATTAGATGTGTACACAACACAGTCACAGAGAGAAGCCTTTGGACTGTCACTGAGGGCCAGAGAGGACCACAGACTCTGGGAAGCTACTGTATGATGAAAGGTATCAAAGCGCCGAATAAACTACTGCAAACGGGTAGAGAAAGACAGCGGAATGGACGGGAGCGATTGGTGGATTAATGCATTATTCCGATCTCACCTCCAGTGTAGGGCTTCCAGTTGTAGTATTTCCCACGGAACGGCATGCTGTCGAAGTCGGCACACTGCTTCACCCGGAAGTCCCGGGATCCCGATGGGCATGCCTGGAAAACAGCGAATCAAAAACAACACATTAGATTGTTGGGGTGGTTAACAAACCCTAGTTTAACTAACCTTAGTACAGTCTATTGTCTGTGAAGACTTTTCCCTAAAACCACTCTATTCTGGCCTGAGACAGTCTGTTATGTTATTATTTCTCTCATGCAGAGAACAATATGTTTTGTGTTTGGAACAACTGCTTTGTTTCCCCTGGTGATTTGTTTGAGTGTGTAATTACAAACATCCCCGCTGGGTCGGCCCTGTCTGGTACAGACTAGACTGGGGCTGTGCTGGGGATTGGGTTAGGACTGGGGATGGGGTTAGGACTGGGGATGGGGTTAGGACTGGGGATGGGGTTAGGGGTTAGGACTGGGGATGGGGTTAGGGCTGGGGATGGGGTTAGGGGTTAGGACTGGGGATGGGGTTAGGACTGGGGATGGGGTTAGGGGTTAGGACTGGGGATGGGGTTAGGGCTGGGGATGGGGTTAGGACTGGGGATGGGGTTAGGGGTTAGGACTGGGGATGGGGTTAGGACTGGGGATGGGGTTAGGACTGGGGATGGGGTTAGGGATTAGGACTGGGGATGGGGTTAGGACTGGGGACAGGGTTAGGGCTGGGGTTAGGGGTTAGGACTGGGGATGGGGTTAGGACTGGGGATGGAGTTAGGGGTTATGACTGGGGATGGGGTTAGGGGTTATGACTGGGGATGGGGTTAGGACTGGGGATGGGGTTAGGGCTGGGGTTAGGGCTGGGGTTAGGGTTAGGGTTAGGACTGGGGATGGGGTTAGAGCTGTGGTTAGAGCTGTGGTTAGGGCTCGGGTTAGGGTTAGGGCTGGGGTTAGGGTTAGGACTGGGGATGGGGTTAGGGCTGGGGTCAGGGTTAGGACTGGGGATGGGGTTAGAGCTGCGGTTAGGGTTAGGGCTGGGGTTAGGACTGGGGTTAGGGCTGGGGATGGGGTTAGGGCTGGGGTTAGGGCTGGGGTTAAGGCTGGGGATGGGGTTAGGGCTGGGGTTAGGGTTAGGGCTGGGGTTAGGACTGGGGATAGGGTTAGGGCTGGGGAAGGGGTTAGGGCTGGGGTTAGGGTTAGGGCTGGAGTTAGGGCTGGGGTTAGGGCTGGGGATGGGTTTAGGGCTGGGGTTAGCGCTGGGGTTAGGGCTGGGGTTAGGGCTGGGGATGGGTTTAGGGCTGGGGCTGGGGTTGGGGTTAGCGCTGGGGTTAGGGTTAGGGCTGGGGTTAGGGTTAGGGATGGGGTTAGGGCTGCGGCTGGGGTTAGGGCTGGGTTTAGGGATTAGGGCTGGGGATGGGGTTAGGGCTGGGGTTAGGGCTGGGGATGTGGTTAGGGTTAGGGCTGGGGATGGGGTTAGGGTTAGGGCTGGGGTTAGGGCTGGAGATGGGGTTAGGACTTGAGATGGGGTTAGGGCTGTGGCTGGGGTTAGGGCTGGGGTTAGAGCTGTGGTTAGGGCTGGGGCTGGGGTTATGGCTGGGGTTATGGCTGGGACTGGGGTTGGGGTTAGGGCTGGGGATGGGGTTAGGGCTGGGGTTAGGCCTGGGGATGGGGTTATGGCTGGGGTTAGGGCTGGGGTTAGGGCTGGGCCTGGGGTTATGGCTGGGGTTAGGTCTGGGGTTAGGGCTGGGACTGGGGTTGGGGTTAGGGCTGAGGATGGGGTTAGGGCTGGGGTTAGGGCTGGGGCTGGGGTTATGGCTGGGGTTATGGCTGGGGTTAGGTCTGGGGCTAGGGCTGGGACTGGGGTTGGGGTTAGGATTGGGGATGGGGTTAGGGCTGGGGTTAGGGCTGGGGCTGGGGCTGGGGGGGTTAGGGCTGGGGTTAGGGCTGGGGTTAGGGCTGGGGTTATGGCTGGGGCTGGGGTTAGGGCTGGGGTTAAGGGTTAGGGCTGGGGATGGGGTTAGGGCTGGGGTTAGGAGTTAGGAGTTAGGGCTGGGGTTAGGAGTTAGGGCTGGGGTTAGGGCTGGGGTTAGTAGTTAGGGCTGGGGTTAGGACTGGGGTTGTCATTAGGGCTGGGGTTAGGCCCGGGGTTAGGGCTGGGGTTAGGGGCTGGGGTTAGGGGTTGGGGCTGGGGTTAGGGCTGAGGTTATGGCTGGGGTTATGGCTGGGGATGGGGTTAAGGTTAGGGCTGGGGTTATGGCTGGGGTTAGGGCTGGAGATGGGGTTAGGGATGGGGTTAGGGCTGGGGATGGGGTTAGGGCTGGGGTTATGTCTGGGGTTAAGGTTAGGGCTGGGGTTAGCGCTGGGGCTGGGGTTAGGGCTGGGGTTAGGGTTAGGGATGGGGTTAGGGCTGCGGCCGGGGTTAGGGCTGGGTTTAGGGATTAGGGCTGGGGATGGGGTTAGGGCTGGGGTTAGGGCTGGGGATGGGGTTAGGGCTGGAGATGGGGTTAGGGCTGGAGATGGGGTTAGGGCTGTGGCTGGGGTTAGGGCTGGGGATGGGGTTAGAGCTGTGGTTAGGGCTGGGGCTGGGGTTAGGGCTGGGGTTATGGCTGGGGTTATGGCTGGGAATGGGGTTGGGGTTAGGGCTGGGGTTAGGCCTGGGGATGGGGTTATGGCTGGGGTTAGGGCTGGGGTTAGGGCTGGGGTTGGGGTTAGGGCTGGGGTTAGGGCTGGGACTGGGGTTAGGGCTGGGGATGGGGTTAGGGCTGGGGTTAGGGCTGGGGATGGGGTTATGGCTGGGGTTAGGGCTGGGGTTAGGGCTGGGGCTGGGGTTAGGACTGGGGTTAGGGCTGGGGCTGGGGTTAGGACTGGGGATGGAGTTAGGGGTTATGACTGGGGATGGGGTTAGGGGTTATGACTGGGGATGGGGTTAGGACTGGGGATGGGGTTAGGGCTGGGGTTAGGGTTAGGACTGGGGATGGGGTTAGAGCTGCGGTTAGGGCTGGGGTTAGGGTTAGGACTGGGGATGGGGTTAG
Source organism: Oncorhynchus tshawytscha (assembly GCF_018296145.1). Taxonomy (NCBI): domain Eukaryota; kingdom Metazoa; phylum Chordata; class Actinopteri; order Salmoniformes; family Salmonidae; genus Oncorhynchus; species Oncorhynchus tshawytscha. The sequence goes on from NC_056448.1 coordinate 8,112,285, forward strand.
GGCTGGGGTTAGGGTTAGGACTGGGGTTAGGGCTGGGGATGGGGTTAGGGCTGGGGTTAGGGTTAGGGGGCTGGGGTTAGGGCTGGCTGGGGATGGGGTTAGGGCTGGGGTTAGGGCTGGGGTTAGGACTGGGGATAGGGTTAGGGCTGGGGATGGGGTTAGGGCTGGGGTTAGGGCTGGAGTTAGGGCTGGGGTTAGGGCTGGGGATGGGTTTAGGTTTGGGGTTAGCGCTGGGGTTAGGGCTGGGGTTAGGGCTGGGGATGGGTTTAGGGCTGGGGCTGGGGTTGGGGTTAGCGCTGGGGTTAGGGTTAGGGCTGGGGTTAGGGATGGGGTTAGGGCTGCGGCTGGGGTTAGGGCTGGGTTTAGGGATTAGGGCTGGGGCTGGGGTTAGGGCTGGGGATGTGGTTAGGGTTAGGGCTGGGGATGGGGTTAGGGCTGGAGATGGGGTTAGGACTTGAGATGGGGTTAGGACTGTGGCTGGGGTTAGGGCTGGGGATGGGGTTAGAGCTGTGGTTAGGGCTGGGGCTGGGGTTATGGCTGGGGTTATGGCTGGGACTGGGGTTGGGGTTAGGGCTGGGGATGGGGTTAGGGCTGGGGTTAGGCCTGGGGATGGGGTTATGGCTGGGGTTAGGGCTGGGGTTAGGGCTGGGCCTGGGGTTATGGCTGGGGTTAGGTCTGGGGTTAGGGCTGGGACTGGGGTTGGGGATGGGTTTAGGTTTGGGGTTAGCGCTGGGGTTATGGCTGGGGTTAGGGCTGGGGCTGGGGTTATGGCTGGGGCTGGGGTTAGGGCTGGGGTTAAGGGTTAGGGCTGGGGATGGGGTTAGGGCTGGGGTTAGGAGTTAGGGCTGGGGTTAGGAGTTAGGGCTGGGGTTAGGGCTGGGGTTAGTAGTTAGGGCTAGGGTTATGGCTGGGGATGGGGTTAGGGCTGGGGTTAAGGGTTAGGGCTGGGGATGGGGTTAGGGCTGGGGTTAGGAGTTAGGGCTGGGGTTAGGAGTTAGGGCTGGGGTTAGGGCTGGGGTTAGTAGTTAGGGCTGGGGTTAGGACTGGGGTTGTCATTAGGGCTGGGGTTAGGCCCGGGGTTAGGGCTGGGGTTAGGGGCTGGGGTTAGGGGTTAGGGCTGGGGTTAGGGCTGGGGTTATGGCTGGGGTTATGGCTGGGGATGGGGTTAAGGTTAGGGCTGGGGTTATGGCTGGGGTTAGGGCTGGAGATGGGGTTAGGGATGGGGTTAGGGCTGGGGTTATGTCTGGGGTTAAGGTTAGGGCTGGGGTTAGCGCTGGGGCTGGGGTTAGGGCTGGGGTTAGGGTTAGGGATGGGGTTAGGGCTGCGGCCGGGGTTAGGGCTGGGTTTAGGGATTAGGGCTGGGGATGGGGTTAGGGTTAGGGCTGGGGTTAGGGCTGGCGATGGGGTTAGGGCTGGAGATGGGGTTAGGGCTGTGGCTGGGGTTAGGGCTGGGGATGGGGTTAGAGCTGTGGTTAGGGCTGGGGCTGGGGTTAGGGCTGGGGTTATGGCTGGGGTTATGGCTGGGAATGGGGTTGGGGTTAGGGCTGGGGTTAGGGCTGGGGTTAGGCCTGGGGATGGGGTTATGGCTGGGGTTAGGGCTGGGGTTAGGGCTGAGGTTGGGGTTAGGGCTGGGGTTAGGGCTGGGGTTAGGGCTGGGGATGGGGTTAGGGCTGGGGTTAGGGCTGGGGATGGGGTTATGGCTGGGGTTAGGGCTGGGGTTAGGGCTGGGGCTGGGGTTAGGACTGGGGATGGAGTTAGGGGTTATGACTGGGGATGGGGTTAGGGGTTATGACTGGGGATGGGGTTAGGACTGGGGATGGGGTTAGGGCTGGGGTTAGGGTTAGGGCTGGGGTTAGGACTGGGGATGGGGTTAGAGCTGTGGTTAGAGCTGTGGTTAGGGCTGGGGTTAGGGTTAGGGCTGGGGTTAGGGTTAGGACTGGGGATGGGGTTAGGGCTGGGGTTAGGGTTAGGACTGGGGATGGGGTTAGAGCTGGGTTAGGGTTAGGGCTGGGGTTAGGACTGGGGTTAGGGCTGGGGATAGGGCTGGGGTTAAGGTTAGGGCTGGGGTTAGGGCTGGGGCTGGGGTTAGGGCTGGGGTTAGGGTTAGGGCTGGGGTTAGGGTTAGGGCTGGGGATGGGGTTAGGGCTGGGGATGGGGTTAGGGTTAGGGCTGGGGTTAGGGCTGGCGATGGGGTTAGGGGCTGGAGATGGGGTTAGGGCTGGGGGGGTTAGGGCTGGGGATGGGGTTAGGCTGTGGTTAGGGCTGGGGCTGGGGTTAGCTGGGGTTATGGCTGGGGTTATGGCTGGGAATGGGGTTGGGGTTAGGGCTGGGGTTAGGGCTGGGGTTAGGCCTGGGGATGGGGTTAGGCTGGGGTTAGGGCTGGGGTTAGGGCTGGGGTTGGGGTTAGGGCTGGGGTTAGGGCTGGGGTTAGGGCTGGGGATGGGGTTAGGGCTGGGGTTAGGGCTGGGGATGGGGTTATGGCTGGGGTTAGGGCTGGGGTTAGGGCTGGGGCTGGGGGACTGGGGATGGGTTGGGGTTAGGGGGATGGGGTTAGGGTTATGACTGGGGATGGGGTTATGGCTGGGGTTAGGGCTGGGGTTAGGGCTGGGGTTAGGGCTGGGGTTAGGGCTGGGGTTAGGGCTGGGATTTAGGGCTGGGGTTAGGACTGGGGATGGGTTAGGGGTTATGACTGGGGATGGGGTTAGGGCTGGGGATGGGGTTAGGGTTATGACTGGGGATGGGGTTATGGCTGGGGTTAGGGCTGGGGTTAGGGCTGGGGTTGGGGTTAGGGCTGGGTTTAGGGATTAGGGCTGGGGATTTAGGGTTAGGGCTGGGGTTAGGGCTGGCTGGGGTTAGGGCTGGAGATGGGGTTAGGGCTGTGGCTGGGGTTAGGGCTGGGGATGGGGTTAGAGCTGTGGTTAGGGCTGGGGCTGGGGTTAGGGCTGGGGTTATGGCTGGGGTTATGGCTGGGAATGGGGTTGGGGTTAGGGCTGGGGTTAGGGCTGGGGTTAGGCCTGGGGATGGGGTTATGGCTGGGGTTAGGGCTGGGGTTAGGGCTGGGGTTGGGGTTAGGGCTGGGGTTAGGGGGGTTAGGGCTGGGGATGGGGTTAGGGCTGGGGTTAGGGCTGGGGATGGGGTTATGGCTGGGGTTAGGGCTGGGGTTAGGGCTGGGGCTGGGGTTAGGACTGGGGATGGAGTTAGGGGTTATGACTGGGGATGGGGTTAGGGGTTATGACTGGGGATGGGGTTATGGCTGGGGTTAGGGCTGGGGAGGGCTGGGGTTAGGGCTGGGGTTAGGGCTGGGGTTAGGGCTGGGGGTTAGGGCTGGGGTTAGGGCTGGGGATGGGGTTATGGCTGGGGTTAGGGCTGGGGTTAGGGCTGGGGCTGGGGTTAGGACTGGGGATGGAGTTAGGGGTTATGACTGGGGATGGGGTTAGGGTTATGACTGGGGATGGGGTTAGGACTGGGGATGGGGTTAGGGCTGGGGTTAGGGTTAGGGCTGGGGTTAGGACTGGGGATGGGGTTAGAGCTGTGGTTAGAGCTGTGGTTAGGGCTGGGGTTAGGGTTAGGGCTGGGGTTAGGGTTAGGACTGGGGATGGGGTTAGGGCTGGGGTTAGGGTTAGGACTGGGGATGGGGTTAGAGCTGCGGTTAGGGTTAGGGCTGGGGTTAGGACTGGGGTTAGGGCTGGGGATAGGGCTGGGGTTAGGGGGCTGGGGTTAGCGCTGGGGCTGGGGTTAGGGCTGGGGTTAGGGCTGGGATGGGGTTAGGGCTGGGCTTAGGGCTGGGGTTAGGGATTAGGGCTGGGGATGGGGTTAGGGTTAGGGCTGGGGTTAGGGCTGGCGATGGGGTTAGGGCTGGAGATTTAGGGCTGTGGCTGGGGTTAGGGCTGGGGATGGGGTTAGAGCTGTGGTTAGGGCTGGGGTTTAGGGCTGGGGTTATGGCTGGGGTTATGGCTGGGGTTGGGGTTAGGGCTGGGGTTAGGGCTGGGGTTAGGCCTGGGGATGGGGTTATGGCTGGGGTTAGGGCTGGGGTTAGGGCTGGGGTTGGGGTTAGGGCTGGGGTTAGGGCTGGGGTTAGGGCTGGGGATGGGGTTAGGGCTGGGGTTAGGGCTGGGGATGGGGTTATGGCTGGGGTTAGGGCTGGGGTTAGGGCTGGGGCTGGGGTTAGGACTGGGGATGGAGTTAGGGTTATGACTGGGGATGGGGTTAGGGCTGGGGATGGGGTTAGGACTGGGGATGGGGTTAGGGCTGGGGTTAGGGTTAGGGCTGGGGTTAGGACTGGGGGTTAGAGCTGTGGTTAGGCTGTGGTTAGGGCTGGGGTTAGGGCTGGGGTTAGGGTTAGGACTGGGGATGGGGTTAGGGCTGGGGTTAGGGTTAGGACTGGGGATGGGGTTAGAGCTGGGTTAGGGTTAGGGCTGGGGTTAGGACTGGGGTTAGGGCTGGGGATAGGGCTGGGGTTAGGGTTAGGGCTGGGGTTAAGGCTGGGGATGGGGTTAGGGCTGGGGTTAGGGCTGGGGTTAGGGCTGGGGATAGGGTTAGGGCTGGGGATGGGGTTAGGGCTGGGGTTAGGGCTGGAGTTAGGGCTGGGGTTAGGGCTGGGGATGGGTTTAGGTTTGGGGTTAGCGCGGGTTAGGGCTGGGGTTAGGGCTGGGGATGGGTTTAGGGGTTGGGGTTAGCTGGGGTTAGGGTTAGGGCTGGGGTTAGGGATGGGGTTAGGGCTGGGGTTAGGGTTTAGGGATTAGGGCTGGGGATTTAGGGCTTGGGGTTAGGGCTGGGGATGTGGTTAGGGTTAGGGCTGGGGATGGGGTTAGGGCTGGAGATGGGGTTAGGACTTGAGATGGGGTTAGGACTGTGGCTGGGGTTAGGGCTGGGGATGGGGTTAGGCTGTGGTTAGGGCTGGGGCTGGGGTTATGGCTGGGGTTATGGCTGGGGTTAGGGTTAGGGCTGGGGTTAGGCCTGGGGATGGGGTTATGGCTGGGGTTAGGGCTGGGGTTAGGGCTGGGCCTGGGGTTATAGCTGGGGTTAGGGCTGGGACTGGGGTTAGGGCTGGGGATGGGTTTAGGTTTGGGGTTAGCGCTGGGGTTATGGCTGGGGTTAGGGCTGGGGTTAGGGCTGGGGTTATGGCTGGGGCTGGGGTTAGGGCTGGGGATGGGGTTAGGGCTGGAGATGGGGTTAGGACTTGAGATGGGGTTAGGACTGTGGCTGGGGTTAGGGCTGGGGATGGGGTTAGAGCTGTGGTTAGGGCTGGGGTTATGGCTGGGGTTATGGCTGGGGTTAGGGCTGGGGTTATGGCTGGGACTGGGGTTGGGGTTAGGGCTGGGGATGGGGTTAGGGCTGGGGTTAGGCCTGGGGATGGGGTTATGGCTGGGGTTAGGGCTGGGGTTAGGGCTGGGCCTGGGGTTATAGCTGGGGTTAGGGCTGGGACTGGGGTTGGGGTTAGGGCTGGGGATGGGTTTAGGTTTGGGGTTAGCGCTGGGGTTATGGCTGGGGTTAGGGCTGGGGTTAGGGCTGGGGCTGGGGTTATGGCTGGGGCTGGGGTTAGGGCTGGGGTTAAGGGTTAGGGCTGGGGATGGGGTTAGGGCTGGGGTTAGGGTTAGGGCTGGGCTTAGGAGTTAGGGCTGGGGTTAGGGCTGGGGTTAGTAGTTAGGGCTGGGGTTAGGACTGGGGTTGTCATTAGGGCTGGGGTTAGGCCTGGGGTTAGGGCTGGGGTTAGGGCTGGGGTTAGGGGTTGGGGCTGGGGTTAGGGCTGGGGTTATGGCTGGGGTTATGGCTGGGGATGGGGTAAAGGTTAGGGCTGGGGTTATGGCTGGGGTTAGGGCTGGAGATGGGGTTAGGGATGGGGTTAGGGCTGGGGTTATGTCTGGGGTTAAGGTTAGGGCTGGGGTTAGCGCTGGGGCTGGGGTTAGGGCTGGGGTTAGGGTTAGGGATGGGGTTAGGGCTGGGGTTAGGGTTAGGGCTGGGGTTAGGGTTAGGACTGGGGATGGGGTTAGAGCTGTGGTTAGAGCTGTGGTTAGGGCTGGGTTAGGGTTAGGGCTGGGGTTAGGGTTAGGACTGGGGATGGGGTTAGGGCTGGGGTCAGGGTTAGGACTGGGGATGGGGTTAGAGCTGCGCTTAGGGTTAGGGCTGGGGTTAGGACTGGGGTTAGGGCTGGGGATGGGGTTAGGGCTGGGGTTAGGGTTAGGGCTGGGGTTAAGGCTGGGGATGGGGTTAGGGCTGGGGTTAGGGTTAGGGCTGGGGTTAGGACTGGGGATAGGGTTAGGGCTGGGGATGGGGTTAGGGCTGGGGTTAGGGTTAGGGCTGGAGTTAGGGCTGGGGTTAGGGCTGGGGATGGGTTTAGGGCTGGGGTTAGCGCTGGGGTTATGGGGTTAGGGCTGGGGATGGGTTTAGGGCTGGGGCTGGGGTTGGGGTTAGCGCTGGGGTTAGGGTTAGGGCTGGGGTTAGGGTTAGGGATGGGGTTAGGGCTGGGGGGGTTAGGGCTGGGTTTAGGGATTAGGGCTGGGGATGGGGTTAGGGCTGGGGTTAGGGTTAGGGTTAGGGCTGGGATGGGGTTAGGGCTGGAGATGGGGTTAGGACTTGAGATGGGGTTAGGGCTGTGGCTGGGGTTAGGGCTGGGGTTAGAGCTGTGGTTAGGGCTGGGGCTGGGGTTATGGCTGGGGTTATGGCTGGGGTTAGGGCTGGGGTTAGGGCTGGGCCTGGGGTTAGGGCTGGGGTTAGGCCTGGGGATGGGGTTATGGCTGGGGTTAGGGCTGGGGTTAGGTCTGGGGTTATGGCTGGGGTTATCTGGGGCTGGGGTTATGGCTGGCTGGGGTTAGGTCTGGGGCTAGGGCTGGGACTGGGGTTGGGGTTAGGATTGGGGATGGGGTTAGGGCTGGGGTTAGGGCTGGGGCTGGGGTTAGGGCTGGGGTTAGGGCTGGGGTTAGGGCTGGGGTTAGGGCTGGGGTTATGGCTGGGGTTAAGGGTTAGGGCTGGGGATGGGGTTAGGGCTGGGGTTAGGAGTTAGGAGTTAGGTGGGGTTAGGAGTTAGGGCTGGGGTTAGGGCTGGGGTTAGTAGTTAGGGCTGGGGTTAGGACTGGGGTTGTCATTAGGGCTGGGGTTAGGCCCGGGGTTAGGGCTGGGGTTAGGGGCTGGGGTTAGGGCTGGGGATGGGTTTAGGTTTGGGGTTATGGCTGGGGTTATGGCTGGGGATGGGGTTAAGGTTAGGGCTGGGGTTATGGCTGGGGTTAGGGCTGGAGATGGGGTTAGAGATGGGGTTAGGGCTGGGGATGGGGTTAGGGCTGGGGTTATGTCTGGGGTTAAGGTTAGGGCTGGGGTTAGCGCTGGGGCTGGGGTTAGGACTGGGGTTAGGGTTAGGGATGGGGTTAGGGCTGCGGCGGGGGTTAGGGCCGGGGTTAGGGCTGGGTTTAGGGATTAGTGCTGGGGATGGGGTTAGGGTTAGGGCTGGGGTTAGGGCTGGGGATGGGGTTAGGGCTGGAGATGGGGTTAGGGCTGGAGATGGGGTTAGGGCTGTGGCTGGGGTTAGGGCTGGGGGTGGGGTTAGAGTTGTGGTTAGGGCTGGGGCTGGGGTTAGGGCTGGGGTTATGGCTGGGGTTATGGCTGGGAATGGGGTTGGGGTTAGGGCTGGGGATGGGGTTAGGGCTGGGGTTAGGCCTGGGGATGGGGTTATGGCTGGGGTTAGGGCTGGGGTTAGGGCTGGGGCTGGGGTTGGGGTTAGGGCTGGGACTGGGGTTAGGGCTGGGGATGGGGTTAGGGCTGGGGTTAGGGCTGGGGATGGGGTTATGGCTGGGGTTAGGGCTGGGGTTAGGGCTGGGGCTGGGGTTAGGGCTGGGGTTAGGACTGGGGATGGAGTTAGGGGTTATGACTGGGGATGGGGTTAGGGGTTATGACTGGGGATGGGGTTAGGACTGGGGATGGGGTTAGGGTTGGGGTTAGGGCTGGGGTTAGGGTTAGGGCTGGGGTTAGGGTTAGGACTGGGGATGGGGTTAGAGCTGTGGTTAGAGCTGTGGTTAGGGCTGGGGTTAGGGTTAGGGCTGGGGTTAGGACTGGGGATGGGGTTAGGGCTGGGGTTAGGGTTAGGACTGGGGATGGGGTTAGAGCTGCGGTTAGGGTTAGGGCTGGGGTTAGGACTGGGGTTAGGGCTGGGGATGGGGTTAGGGCTGGGGTTAGGGTTAGGGCTGGGGTTAAGGCTGGGGATGGGTTTAGGGCTGGGGTTAGGGTTAGGGCTGGGGTTAGGACTGGGGATAGGGTTAGGGCTGGGGATGGGGTTAGGGCTGGGGTTAGGGCTGGAGTTAGGGCTGGGGTTAGGGCTGGGGATGGGTTTAGGTTTGGGGTTAGCGCTGGGGTTAGGGCTGGGGTTAGGGCTGGGGATGGGGCTGGGGTTGGGGTTAGCGCTGGGGTTAGGGCTGGGGTTAGGGATGGGGTTAGGGCTGCGGCTGGGGTTAGGGCTGGGTTTAGGGATTAGGGCTGGGGATGGGGTTAGGGCTGGGGTTAGGGCTGGGGATGTGGTTAGGGTTAGGGCTGGGGATGGGGTTAGGGCTGGAGATGGGGTTAGGACTTGAGATGGGGTTAGGACTGTGGCTGGGGTTAGGGCTGGGGATGGGGTTAGAGCTGTGGTTAGGGCTGGGGCTGGGGTTATGGCTGGGGTTATGGCTGGGGTTAGGGCTGGGGTTATGGCTGGGACTGGGGTTGGGGTTAGGGCTGGGGATGGGGTTAGGGCTGGGGTTAGGCCTGGGGATAGGGTTATGGCTGGGGTTAGGGCTGGGGTTAGGGCTGGGCCTGGGGTTATAGCTGGGGTTATAGCTGGGGTTAGGGCTGGGACTGGGGTTGGGGTTAGGGCTGGGGATGGGGTTAGGGCTGGGGTTAGGGATGGGGTGGGGTTATGGCTGGGGTTAGGGCTGGGGTTAGGGCTGGGGCTGGGATTATGGCTGGGGCTGGGGTTAGGGCTGGGGTTAAGGGTTAGGGCTGGGGATGGGGTTAGGGCTGGGGTTAGGAGTTAGGAGTTAGGCCTGGGGTTAGGAGTTAGGGCTGGGGTTAGGGCTGGGGTTAGTAGTTAGGGCTGGGGTTAGGACTGGGGTTGTCATTAGGGCTGGGGTTAGGCCTGGGGTTAGGGCTGGGGTTAGGGGCTGGGGTTAGGGGTTGGGGCTGGGGTTAGGGCTGGGGTTATGGCTGGGGTTATGGCTGGGGATGGGGTTAAGGTTAGGGCTGGGTTTATGGCTGGGGTTAGGGCTGGAGATGGGGTTAGGGATGGGGTTAGGGCTGGGGTTATGTCTGGGGTTAAGGTTAGGGCTGGGGTTAGCGCTGGGGCTGGGGTTAGGGCTGGGGTTAGGGATGGGGTTAGGGCTGCGGCTGGGGTTAGGGCTGGGGTTAGGGCTGGGTTTAGGGATTAGGGCTGGGGATGGGGTTAGGGTTAGGGCTGGGGTTAGGGCTGGGGCTGGGGTTAGGGCTGGAGATGGGGTTAGGGCTGGAGATGGGGTTAGGGTTAGGGCTGTGGCTGGGGTTAGGGCTGGGGATGGGGTTAGAGCTGTGGTTAGGGCTGGGGCTGGGGTTAGGGCTGGGGTTATGGCTGGGGTTATGGCTGGGAATGGGGTTGGGGTTAGTGCTGGGGATGGGGTTAGGGCTGGGGTTAGGCCTGGGGATGGGGTTATGGCTGGGGTTAGGGCTGGGGTTAGGGCTGGGGTTGGGGTTAGGGCTGGGGTTAGGGCTGGGGTTAGGGCTGGGGTTGGGGTTAGGGCTGGGGTTAGGGCTGGGACTGGGGTTAGGGCTGGGGATGGGGTTAGGGCTGGGGTTAGGGCTGGGGATGGGGTTATGGCTGGGGTTAGGGCTGGGGTTAGGGCTGGGGTTATGGCTGGGGTTAGGGCTGGGGTTAGGGCTGGGGCTGGGGTTATGGCTGGGGCTGGGGTTAGGGCTGGGGTTAAGGGTTAGGGCTGGGGATAGGGTTAGGGCTGGGGTTAGGAGTTAGGGCTGGGATTAGGAGTTAGGGCTGGGGTTAGGGGCGGGGTTAGTAGTTAGGGCTGGGGTTAGGACTGGGGTTGTCATTAGGGCTGGGGTTAGGCCTGGGGTTAAGGGCTGGGGTTAGGGGTTGGGGCTGGGGTTTAGGGCTGGGGTTATGGCTGGGGTTATGGCTGGGGATGGTGTTAAGGTTAGGGCTGGGGTTATGGCTGGGGTTAGGGCTGGAGATGGGGTTAGGGATGGGGTTAGGGCTGGGGATGGGGTTAGGGCTGGGGTTATGTCTGGGGTTAAGGTTAGGGCTGGGGTTAGCGCTGGGGCTGGAGTTAGGGCTGGGGTTATGGCTGGGCTTATGGCTGGGGATGGGGTTAAGGTTAGGGCTGGGGCTGGGATTAGGGCTGGGGTTAGGGCTGGGGATGGGTTTAGGGCTGGGGCTGGGGTTAGCGCTGGGGTTAGGGTTAGGGCTGGGGATAGGGTTAGGGCCTGGGTTAGGGATGTGGGTAGGGATGGTGTTAGGGCTGGGGCTGGGGTTATGGCTGGGGTTGGGGTTATGGCTGGGGTTAGGGCTTGAGATGGGGTTAGGGCTGGGGATGGGGTTAGGGCTGGGGTTAGGGCTGGAGATGGGGTTAGGGCTGTAGATGGGGTTAGGGCTAGGGATGGGGTTAGGGCTGGGGTTAGGGCTGGAGATGGAGTTAGGGCTGGAGATGGGGTTAGGGCTCGGGTTAGGGCTGGAGATGGGGTTAGGGGATGGGGTTAGGGCTGGAGATGGGGTTAGAGCTGTAGATGGGGTTAGGGCTAGGAATGGGGTTAGGGCTGGGGTTAGGGCTGGAGATGGAGTTAGGGCTGGAGATGGAGTTAGGGCTCGGGTTAGGGCTGGAGATGGGGTTAGGGGATGGGGTTAGGGCTGGGGTTAGGGCTGGAGATGGGGTTAGGGCTGTAGATGGGGTTAGGGCTGTAGATGGGGTTAGGGCTGGGGATGGGGTTAGGGCCTGGGGTTAAGGGTTAGGGCTGGGGGTTAGGGATGGGGATGGGGTTAGGGCTGGGGTTAGGGCTGGAGATGGGGTTAGGGCTGGGGTTAGGGATAGGGGTTAGGGCTGGGGTTAGGAGTTAGGGCTGGGGCTGGCCTTGAATGGGGGCTGGGCCGGATCGACACTGTTTGGTTCAGACTCGACTGGGGCGGGGGTAAGGTGCTGGGGTTGCGATTGGGGCTAGCATTAGAGATGAGGCTGGAGCTAGGACTGGGACAGGTACTGGAGCCAGGGCCGGGCCAGTACTGGGGCTTAGGTTGGTGTTCTATGCCTTGGAAGGCTCTCCATTTGGATCAGGGAAGAGGCAAAGACATTATTGTTGAAAACATTCTCTGTCTGGGAACTTTCTCTCTTGTCTCTCCAGATAAAATTGTGTGACTAGTAATGTCCAGCCACCCGACAACCTGCCCACTAGACCCCATCCCCTCCTCCCTTCTGCAGAACATCTCTGGAGACCTTCTCCCATTCCTCACTTCTCTCATCAACTCATCCCTGACCACTGGCTGCCTCCCCTCTGACTTCAAGATGGCCAGAGTGGTTCCACTCCTCAAGAAACCAACACTCGACCCTTCGGACGGCAAAACCTACAGACGGTATCCCTGGTTTCTTTTCTTTCCAAAACAGTTGAGCGTGCGGTTTCTGACCGAGTCTCTCGTTATCTCTCTCAGAGCAATCTTCTTGACCCTAACCACTCAAGCTTTGTCACAGAGGCTCTCCACTCTCCCGATGCTGACTCTCTCTCCTCTGTTCTCCTCCTCCTGGATCTTCGATGCCGTGAACCATCAGATCCTCCTTCTCCACCCTCTCAGGGCTGGAGGTCTCAGGCTCTGGACTGCATCCCACCTGGCAGGTCCAGCTCAGCCCAGTCAAAGCGCTTCTCTGTCCTGGCATCCCAATCAGCGGCGTCCCTACCCATCTTCCAAAAACGTCTGAAACCCTACCTCTTTACAGAGTATTGTAAATAAATCCCACGGCACACCCCCCCCTCCAACCCCAAAATGTAATTCAAATGTTTTAAAATGCGCTTGTTTTTTCCTACTACCACTGACTTTGCTGAGGGAACATAACGACTTCATTGAGGGGGAAATGTACTTGTTCCGATTGTGGTGTGTCGTGGTCTCACCTAGCTATCTTAAACAACTAACTCTCACAGTCTTGCGTCAGATTTAGACGTTAATCCGTGTTTCTCAAAAGTCACTTTTCAAAGTTGTTACAAACGTCAAATGTGCGTTCAAGGTTGAGTTTCGGCATTAACTCTGAATGGTTAAGGTAAGGGTTAAGGTTTGGGACAGGCAAAAAAACAAAATCTCAAAAACAACTTTCTATCGCTGGATTCAAACTGGCAACCTTTTGGAATCAGAGGCAGATGCTTATGCCCATCCGACCATCCCTATCACCCTAGCAAAGAAGAGATTTACTTGAAGGTAACAACGCCAGCTAATTGTAAGTCGCTCTGGAATACAACGTCTGCTAAATAACTAAAAATGTCCATGTAAATGTATGTGTGTGAGTGTTCGTGTGTGTGTGTGTGTGTGCGTGTGCGTATGCGAGGGCCAACAGCACTTTCCCTCAGGACAAACAAAGACTCTCAGTGAGCTCAGGTCAAAGCTATATACTGTATTTCACAGGCTGAAAGTAGAGCAGGATAAACAGGCCTGAACACACAAACACGCAGGCACACACGCACTACAGGCCTGAACCCAGCTGAAGGAAAGGGTGACTGACTTTCATTACTATTGAAGTAAGGGCCAATCCCCAGTCAGTTCCATCATGCAGCTCTGGTGAGAAAAGACAGAGTGAAATACAGTACTAGGGTAAGATTAGTGATTGAATCATTTGTATGATGTTGATCGAGACAGACCTTCGACAACTAAGAGGCTACATCAAACGCGGCCAATATGCTTGAGTTTTTTTCTTCTTCTCCAATAGTGAGTTTTTCCTGCTATGCACCGGGAACTATAAGAAGTATAGAACTGGAACTGTTAAGGTATGGATCCAACCCTCTCAGTCACTCCTATCGTAACCAGCGTCTTCTCCAGCCACTCTGGTTAACACAATGTCTGTGTCAGCCACCACAGAGGAACTCCCAGCAGGCCTCCCACCCTCCATTGTTGTCCTGCTCCCCATTAAGAGGTGACATTTAATAGTACACACGCACCGATGACATTTAGAAGTGACATGTTGATTATCCCTAACACAGTCCTGGTGGATTATGTGAACTGGCGACAGGGGACAGTGCCAGGGAGGGAGGGAGTCAGCATTATCTCATTGTTGTGAAAGAGAGAACAATTGAGTGCTGACCTCTGCTCAGCAGGGAACAATGACCAGGGCAGGAACCGCAGGCCATAGGGGAGGGCTGGGAGTGTGTGTGTGTAAATGAATGAAGTCATAACACACACACACTCACATACACACCACGCCGGTCAGCGCTGTGGGAGAGATTAGCCTTTAGCTCAGACCCCGTGGCTAGCGGCTAGCAATCTCCTCTGATAGCCGTGGGGTTAGTCTAGCGTGTCTGTATGTTATGACTTAATTCATTTGCACACACACTCCCAGTGTTTGACCTTCATTACTACAAGGCTTCATGTCCAGGCCAGAGCTGTCAACGCCAGACTCGCTCTACACTCTCTGCTCTCTCTGAAATTACGATACGTGTTTTTGTGTGTGTGTGTGTGTGTGTGTGTGTGTTTGTGTGTGTGTAGGAGCTCTGTGGATGCACTCCGGTCGGGGCAATGAAACGGTGGTCTGGGACGATGTTTGTTTTCCAAAGTAAACGTTCGATGCTTGCTCTCAACTGTTATTTTTAAGATTTGTGGTTGACTATCCACAAGCCTCCTAACTGGCTCAATTTTCAGCTTCAGAAAAAAAAGGCCCACCTTGAAATAGTTAGGAGGAGTGGGCTGCTGGGGGGGGTTGAGTTTGCAGCCATACACAATATTTGTTCAAAGTACTTTTTAGGACTAAAGTAAGGTATTTGAATTAACTTTCATAGAATTTAAAGGAACATTTTGCATTGCGTTGTGTGTAACAATAAGATCTTACTGGGACGTTCAAACGTTGTTTCAACACAAACAAAACCTAAATTCACCTGGACAAAAGCATTTATTTGACCATTGTTTTCACCAAGCTAGCATCCTCAGTGCTCTCTGTTATCCCAAAACCACTCGTGCGTTAAATCTTCCATCAATCAAAGTCAGTGATACTCCATTCAGTACCTTGACAGAGTCAGAGAGGCAGGTAATTGCCTTCCGTGAATGGCTGAGGTTTACTTTGCTCTTCCAAAAGGGAACAAAAAACTTAACCCTTCACAGGAGGGCAAGCCTTAGAATCTTCTTCCTCCTAGCAACCTTAAAAATAGAGGGTTCCCAACAAACCGGGAACATTCCCAGAACATTAGCTAAGATTCCCATTAGATTCTAAATAGTTTTTTTATCTAACATTAGGATGATAACATCCCAAAACCAAACATAAAAAATGTTCTCCTAACGTTCACTAAAATGTTGTGCACAACATCTGTAACAACCACAACAGAACGTTCCCCAAATGTTCTAACTAGGTTTTCAAGTAATGGAATAACACAATGTACCAGTAATGTTTTCCCAGCAAACCAAAACTGGTTCTGAGCAAGTTCCAAGAACATTCGTTAGGTTACCGCAAATGTTCTGAGAACACAAACACTTTCCAGTTGTGCTGATGATTCTACAGTGTTTGTATAAAAACCTATGCCTGATGTTGCAAGAACGTTCCCAGAAGACATTTAGTTTGTTCTTTAAAGGTGTCACGCCCTGGTCAAAGTATTTTGTGTTTATCTTTATTTATTTGGTCAGGCCAGGGTGTGGCATGGGTTTTTGTATGTGGTGTGTATATATGGGGGATTGTAGCTAGTGGGGTGTTCTAGATAAGTCTATGGCTGTCTGAAGTGGTTCTCAATCAGAGGCAGGTGTTTATCGTTGTCTCTGATTGGGAACCATATTTAGGCAGCCATATTCTTTGAGTTTGGTGTGGGTGATTGTCCTTAGTGTCTTTGTTCCTGTCGCTGTGTTAGTTGACACAAGTGTTTCGGTTTTCGTTACGTTTATTGTTCTGTAGTGTTTTGTGTGTATTCGTGTTACGTTTGTTTGATTAAACATGGATCGCAATCTACACGCTGCATTTTGGTCCGACTCTCCTTCACACCTAGAAAACCGTTACAAAAGGTTTCCAGAATGTTTCATTAGGTTGTGGTAACAGTCTGGGGGGAACACTGTGGGGTCATCACAAAAGATATGTTACCCAAAAACATTTTTTAAACGGTGCAGTTGTGTGTATGATTCTACCATGTATATTTTAGGGTGCAAAATAATGTTTACCAGATATGACAAGATCATTCCTAGAACAATTTTTGTCTGTTCTTTAAAGGTTCTCAAAATGTTTCATTAGGTTGTGGGAACAGTACGGTGGGAAATCGCAAAAGATATGTTCCCAAAAAAACTAAAAACTGTCCAGTTCAGATAATTCAGATAATGTTTGCACAAAATCAGTGTGCACAAAACGTTCCTTGGATGTTGCAGGAATATTGACAAAACAGTCTTTCTGAGTTTTTGAAAGGTTCCCAGAACCTTAAACCTTTCCAAATGTTGTTGTGTTACAGATAAAAATGGATTCAAATGGATTCATTTGAGATTTTGTGTCACTGGCCGACACACAGTACCCCATAATGTCAAAGTGGAATTATATTTTTACAATTCACCCAACGGATCTGCATCAGGTTTTGGATTGAAACGTTGTCAATAAAGTGGTGAATTGGGAGCTTTAACCGTGTGCGGTCCTTCTTGTTCTTTCCTAGTGTTCTTCATTAACCCAGCACCTATGTTTTTAAGGATGTGCATTTGACCACAAACTTTTCAAGAAGTATTCAACCCATTAGTTATGGCAAGCCTAAGTAAGTTCAGGAGTAAAAATGTGCTTAACATGTCACATAATAAGTTGCATAGTGTTCACCATGATTTTTGAAGGACTACCTCATCTCTGTACCCCACATAGGGCTGTTATAGTGACCTTATTATCGCCACACCGGTGGTCACGAGTCATGAAGGCAGTCCACATGACCACATGACTGTTTAGTCATGGTAATTAGGCTTCTCCAAGCTCTGACGCTGCTGATGGTCATTAGTAGCTCACCAAACTTGCTAACTGCCTGGTACTCAGCACTCTATTGTCCCTCTAATCAGTCTGACATCAATGCAAATGTATTCGCAAATCTAACCAAACACTTCCTGAAAGCCCATGAGCTCATGTTGCGCAACATTTCTATATACTATGCATTTTCGTGTGCGAAAAACAGAGTGATGGCTTCTATTAAAAAGATGAGGCTCCCATCAGCTTTCTATAGGCTAGGTCTACTATATTTATTTCTCAACTTTCCTCAAATTAAGCACATTGCTTTTCTTTACAACAAGAGTATAGCCTACCTGGCATGGAAATGGAGATGCTAAATGTGTTTATGGTAATTAACGGTCAATTACCGTGAGACCGACAGTTATTTGTTTGACAATCACCGGCTGACAAAATGTTGTGACCGCCACAGTCCTAACCCCACACATACAATTATCTGTAAAGTCCATCAATCGAGCGGTGAATTTCAAACACAGATTCAACCTTAAAGACCAGGGAGGTTTACAATGCCTCACAAAGAAGGGCATCTATTTGTAGTCGGCTTGGGCAGTATACAGTATATACAGTATACCGGCGTATTTGGAAATAGCCAGGGAAGAATTTTTCAATTCCGTCAATACCATTGAAATTATTTCTTTGAAGTTTTTCCTATACATTTTAATATTTGTAGCTATATTTTAAGTAAATACCTGCAGTCAACTTGTGCAATGCGTTAGGAGATAAAGCAGATTGTGTTCTTATTTCACCTGTCACATTATATAAAGCTTACTCAGTTCCCCAGCACAGTCACATGTTTGTTTGTAAATAGCACAAAAGGAGAAAGCATAAGCAAGTGAGTCCTACTGTGTATTGACAGGGGTCACGTTTATATTGAAAGTCACCAGTGTTGTTTTTTTCCTTTAATAGAGTGATCAAGGGCAGGCAACTATAGTTTTCCTTTCCAGAAAATACATTAGTGCAACACATTCGACATAAAATAGCTTCATTTTCATGAGATGACAGCAGAAGTGGGCAGCGCACAATTGGCCCAGCGTCGTCCGGGTTAAGGTTTGGCCGGGGTCATTGTAAATAAGAATTTGTTCTTAACTGACTTGCCTAGTTAAATAAAGGTTCAATCAAATAAAATGCCATGCTATTTGGCTGGCAGCTGCACAAGTAAATGAGCTTACAATGAAAAAGCAAGATCTTTTTTTGTAAAAACATGATGCATGGCCATGATATTTCTAATGTTTAGGCCTGTCATAGAAAGAATGGAGCCAGCTACATGTCCTAATGTTTTGCTTAAAGTTTGTCTTGCATTTTACCTGAGAAACATAGTCTGGCTACACCAAGTAAGGTATCGGAGAAAATAAGTTACACATCAGTCGGAGCGCTGTCTGCAGATATACATGTCCCTTCCTGAATTCTCATCCGAGTTTAGAAGTGCAACTGAACACAATATTAGTCTGATGCCGAGCAGAACTTACAAAAATAAGCATTTTAGACTTGTGTTTACAAAACACAACAAGATATTTTTTAGGAGTTTTATATTTTCCGACCTGCGTGAAAAACGCAGAATTATGCGTTATTAACAAGACCCTTAGTTTAACTTGCTATCTAAGTAAGTGGCTGAATTAATACTGTGACGGGGGCAGCATATTATGTTTGAATTCTGCCATGTTTGAGAAGGCAAAGCCCTTTGGATGAGTTATTTGTACAGCTGCCACTGCTATCTTGATTTCCTTGCGTTTTTTCTCCTCTCAGTTCTCAGTCTGTTTGCTCCTCCCCCCTATTCTCCCTCCTATTCTCCCTGCAGGGCAGGCAGGCCGGTTGCCCTAGCAACTCCAGACTCCACAGTTCACAGAGCCAGTACTGGAGAGCCAGTACTGCATGAGTCAAAACATTGTTCATTTGCACAATGACTCTCGTTCACATTCCAAACTCACAAAAAAAGACATTCGGTAGCTCCTACCTATGTATAACTTTATGAGCCGGATTGCAATTCATTTATCTTCGTTTGCAGTCGTTAGCATATTTCGCTAGCAACCTCCATGCAAATTCGCTATTACTTGTTTTGTTTGCATTCTGGTAATAGACTCCCAATGTTTATTTTTTTACGTTTTTTTTTGGCGCCTACTTGTGTATTAAATTGGTAATACCGTAAATCCTGAGGTGAGAGAAGGACAGTATGACAATATGAAAATCTGGATACGGACCACCCTAATTGGTAGATGGATTAAAATGAAAAAAGAAGACATTGAATATCTCTTTGAGCATGGTGATGTTATTAATGACACTTTGGAATGGTGTATCAATACACCCAGTCACTACGAAGACACAGGCGCCCTTCCCAACTCAGTCGTCGGAGTGGAAGGAAACCACTCAGGGATTTCACAATGAGGCCAATCAGTGGTGACTTTAAAACAGTTACAACAATATTTAGTAGTTACTCCACAATACTTACCTAAATGACAGAGTGAAAAGAAAGAAGCCTGAACAGAATATGCATATTCCAAAACATGCATCCTGTTTGTAAAACTGCAAAAAATGTGGCAAAGAAATTAACTTTAGGTCCTGAATACAAAGTGTTATGTTTAGGGGCAAATTGCTTACCAAGATGACATTGAATGTTCTTGAGTGGCCTAGTTACAGTTTTGACGCCACCAAAGTGGGGTGAGCCAGAGGTGGAGCGGGGTCTATGTCCCGCACCAGAGCCGCCACCGCGGATAGATGCCCACCCAGACCCTCCCCTATATGTTCATTATTTTAACAGCACATTTTTCGACAATATAGCGTTTTTACAGTTAGTCTAAATTCTGTATTTCTTACTGGATATATACATATGGACGAAATAAAGACATCCTCTCTTGTAGTACAATATATCTGAGGCTCAATTTCATAAGAAACATGCTACCGAAGGGGTTCGTAACGTTTCAGCCGACTCTGTGCCCTGAACGAGTACCTGAAGAAACTTTGCAACGACAGGGATGTCTCTTTTTGCACCAACTTTGAATTGCCGTGGGAGCAACCAGCAGTTTTTTTAGAAGAGACGGGATTCCCCCTAACCGCAGGGGTTCCCGGATTATTTCCAGAAACATCGCAAACGGTTTTAGAGACTTGACGGACAGGGTCTGGTAGTGGTCCAGTTCTCCCTGTCAGAATAAGCAAAAGAGGACTTGGAAACCATATCAACTCCTGTACAAATGGCAGTATGGCTACTGTGAGCAACCTAATTTATGTTCCTTTAACTCCGCCTTCTAGTGAGTTTATACAAACTGTTATCTCCGACCATTCTGATAGATTGGAGACTGTAAGAAAATGTGGTTGTAATAATTTGGTTGTTATTCCATTGGTTACCTTGAGGCAGATGCCCCAGGGGCAGAGTGGCCCACACTCATTGAATATTGATCTTTTAAATGTTAGAGCAATCACAAGTAAAACCTTTCTCTTGATTGACCTCATTACTGAGCGTTAAAATGATTGCGTGTTTCTCACTGAAACATAGCTGTCATCAGACTGTAGTGACGATCTTATTGAAGCCTCCCCCTCGGACTACAGCTTTTTATACTCTATATCAGAAAATTGAAAAAGGGTGAGGGGACAGCCTCTATGTTTACTAATGCTCTCAGCTGTAAGGACATTTCGTTTGGCAACTATACAGGGTTTTTGAGCATCATGCTATACTGTTTAAATGTCAGCCACTTGTATAGGCTATTGGCTATTGTCCTTGAGAACTGTGATTAGATCATTGTGCTGGGCGATTTTAATATTCATGTTGACATAGAGACTGACTCCAAGGCCAATGACTTTATGAATCTTTTGAGCTCTATGGACTTTATCCAACATGTCACTGGGCACACCCATAAGCACAGCCATACTCTGGACCTGGTTATTACCAAGGAGCTTTCTATTGACACATTCTCTATTGTTGATGTTGCTTTATCTGATCACCACTGTGGATGTTTTACTACCTTGTTGCCCTTAGCACCGGGTAATACTGAACGCATTATTAAGAAAAACTATCTTACCTCTGAAGTTGCTACAGATTTGATTGAGTGTATGAACAATACTCCACCACCTATTCTGCCGTCCTCTTGTGATGATTTAGTTGATAACGTTAATAGCAAATTAATGGCAACCATTGATGCCATAGCTCCAGTGAGGTTTAGAAAGGCCACATCCAAACAGAGAGCCCCTTGGATGAGTGAGGAAACGTATAAATGAAAGAGAAATTGCTGAAAGGCAGAGCGGAAGCGGAGAAAGTCAAAGTTGAACGTCCATTTTGATATTCTGAGAGATATTCTGAGAGAGCAACTTGGCATACATAACAGGGCAATTATGAATGCCAGACAGACTCCTTTTTCTAATTTGATCATTAATAATCAGAATAACTAGACAGTGCTCTTCTTGACCATTGATGGCCTGATAAAATCCTACCCCCCGCAAACCTGTGTGAACTTTCCTCCACATCTAAATGCGATGAGTTTGCGGCATATTTCAGAGCTAAGACAACCAACATTAGGCTGGGTATCAGTCAAGAAGACCTGATGAGAAGGAAGTTTGATGGTATGTGCCCTAGCCTACCACACAAAGGCACTATGGATTGATTTTCCCTGGTTGAAACAGACATGCTCAGAAAAGTGTTATCACAACTTCAGCCTTCGACCTGCTCTTCTCCATCCTATCCCCACCACCTTCTTCAAAACAGTATTTAACTGCATATCTGAAGAAGTGCATTCTATTGTTAAACACTCTCTGTTCACAGGCTCTTTGCCCGCTGCACTAAAAACTGCTACGGTGAAACCCCTTCTGAAGAAAAGTGATCTAGATTTGATCAGCTCTCAGCAATTTTCGGCCAATCTCCAACCTTTCATTCTTAAGCAAAATTCTGGAGGGATTGGTGTTCAAACAACTAAACTACTATAAGTGCCAACTGTACTTTTGAAACATTCAAATCTGGTTTTCGTGCC
The DNA here is from genome assembly GCF_018296145.1 of Oncorhynchus tshawytscha. Taxonomy (NCBI): domain Eukaryota; kingdom Metazoa; phylum Chordata; class Actinopteri; order Salmoniformes; family Salmonidae; genus Oncorhynchus; species Oncorhynchus tshawytscha. The sequence continues at coordinate 8,133,358 of NC_056448.1, forward strand.
CATTACAGCACAGAGACAGCCTTATTTAAAGTGGTAAATGATCTTAGAGTCAACACAGATGCCAAACAGCTCTCTGTCCTTGCACTCATAGATTTAAGTGCTGCATTCGACAACGTTGACATTGATGTCCTTCTGGACAGACTTTAGAGGTTGGTTGGCCTCTCCGGTACAGTTCTAAATTGTTTTAGGACCTATTAAACAGATTGAGAGTTTTTTGTCACCCTTGGTGAACATATCACATGTGGAGTTCCACAAGGTTCGATTTTGGGTCTGGTACTGTTCAGTTTATATACAGTACCAGTCAAACGTTTGGACACACCTACCCATTTTCTACATTGTAGAATAATAGTGAATGCATTTCAATTAACAAGTGTGCCTTGTTAAATGTTCATATGTGGAATTTCTTTCCTTAATGTGTATGACCAAGATCAGTTGTGTTGTGACAAGGTAGGGGTGGTATACAGAAGATAGCCCTATTTGGTAAGATACCAAGTCCATATTATGGCAAGCACAGCTCAAATAATTAAAGAGAAATGACAGTTCATCATTACTTTAAGACATGAAGGTCAGTCAATCCGGAAAATGTCAAGAACTTTGAAAGCTTTGTCCAGCGCAGTCGCAAAAACCATCAAGTGCTATGATGAAACTGGCTCTCATGAGGACCGCCACATCAAAGGAAGACACAGTTACCTTTGCTGCAGAGGAAACGTTTATTAGAGTTAACAGCCTCACAAAATGCAGCACAAATAAATGCTTCACAGAGTTCAGAGGAGACTGCGTGAATCAGGCCTTCATGGTCGAATTGCTGCAAAGAAACCACTACTAAAGGACACCAATAAGAAGAAGAGACTTGCTTGGGCAAAGAAACACGAGCAATGGATGTTAGACTGGTGGAAATCTGTCCTTTGGTCTGATGAGTCCAAATTTGTGATTTTTGGTTCCAACCACTGTGTCTTTGTGAGATGCAGAATAGGCGACCGGATGATCTCCGCAGGTGTGGTTCCCACCGTCAAACATGGAGGAGGTGTGATGGTGTGGGGGTGCTTTGCTGGTGACACTGTCTGTGATTTATTCAAGGCACACTTAACCAGCATGGCTACCACAGCATTCTGCATTGCTATGCCAACCCATCTGGTTTGGGCTTAGTGGCACTATTACCCAACACACCTCCAGACTTTGTAAGGGCTATTTGACCAAGAAGAAAGTGATGCAGTGCTGCATCAGATGACCTGGCCTCCACAATCACCCGACCTCAACCCAATTGAGATGGTTTGGGAAGAGTACGACCACAGAGTGAAGGAAAAGCAGCCATCAAGTGTTCAGCATATGTGGGAACTCCTTCAAGTTGGAAAAGCTTGGAAAAGCATTCCAGGTGAAGCTGGTTGAGAGAATGCCAAGAGTGTGCAAAGCTGTGATCAAGGCAAATGGTGACAACTTTGAAGAATCTAAAATATATTTTGATTTATTTAACACTTTTTTTGGTTACTAAATGATTCCATATGTATTATTTTATAGTTTTGATGTCTTCACAATTATTCTAAAATTTTTTAAAAAATATTTAAAAAATAAAGAAAAACCCTGGAATGAGTAGGTGTGTCCAAACTTTTGACTGGTAGTGTATGTTACCCCTTGGCAGCGTTATCAGAAATCACAGCATTGATTTTCAATGCCATGCAGACGATACACAACTTTACATGTCACCAGAGGATTTTTAGCTCCACGGATCAATTATGAGACGGTATTAGTGATTTAAATACTTGGATAGCTCACAACTTCCTCCAGCTAAAACAAGACAAGACCGAGGTACTTACTGTCGGAGCCAAAACACAGAGAGAGAATGAGCCGCACATTTTAATTGACGGGCAGTAAAGATAACACACCAGGTTTTTAAAAAACTAGGTGTTATTTTAGATTCGGAACACATTGGGAATGTGACCAATATAGCTTTTTTACCACCTGAGGAACTTTGCCACGGTGTGGCCGTTTCTCTCTCAGGGCGATACAGAGAGAATCATCCACGCTTTTATTACAAGCAGGCTTGACTACTGTAGTGCTCTCCCGTCTGGTCTACCCAAGAAAGCCACTGGTCAACTGCAAAACATACAGAATGCTGCAGCACGGGTACTGACCAAGACCAGACGGAGAGCACGCATTACACCGGTTTTAGAATATAGATTCTTCTATTGGTTTTTAAATCAATCCACGATTGATGCACCCCAACACATGTCAGTCATGCTTTTAAGTGATGTCCTTTGTAGGTCCCTCAGGTCCTCTGGTACTGACCTTTTAACTATCCCAAAGCCTAGGACCAAGAGGCATGGACAGACAGCCTTTAGTTACTATTCCTCCAGCCTTCGGGAATAGCCTGCCAGAGAACCTGAAGGAGGACTGAAACTGTGGACATTTTGAAAAGAGATCTTAAAACACACATTTTTAGCTTGGCTTTATCCTAGGTTGCTTTTTAGTTGTTCACGTTATGACATTATTTCGTTTCTTTTTTTTTTGTCTTGTGTTTGTTGTGTAGTAAACATTTCAGCTTTTATTTTCGTTGTTTTTTCATCGTTTGTTTCTCCTTCCTGCGGAAGCACATTGCGTTTCATTCCATGTCTGAAATGTGCTGCATAAATAAAGCTTGATTTGATTTGATGAAGGAATATGTGGGATTGAACAATCTTTTGGACATGCAGCCAGATCATTACCCTCTGGGCCGCCCAGGCATAGCCGTGGCCTTGTGTATCATATGATCAATCAGGGTACAGAACACAATTTATGATTTTGCTCTTTGCTATTGCGTTTTTTCTGGGGACCATTTTAATTGAAAACAATGAGGTAAGTACAAACAGTAAGGTACTATATTGTCACCCAGAAATTATTTGATATTGAGATAAAAACGGCTGCATGGGACCTTTAAATCAATAATTATTACATTGAAACTGAATTTGTTTTTGTATATTTATTATGTATAATAATTTTTCAGAATGGGTATTGTATGCATTTGTATGTGTTTTGATTGAAATTGAGAATAGTTTTTTTCTTATATAGTTTAAAGGTGAAGAATTGTCCGCACAACTGGACAGTTTTTGTGTTTTAGGAACACATCTTTAGCGATGTCCCGACGACGTTCCCACCAGACTGTTCCCACAACCTAATGAAACATTCTGGAAACCTTTGAATAACAGATTACCTGTGTTCTAGGAACGTTCTTGCATCATCAGCCGAATGTTTTATACAAACATTCTATAATCATCTCATAACACCATCTTTGTGTTATGAGAACTTTTGCCGCAACCTAACGAACGTTCTGGGAACATTCACGGAACCAATTTTGGTTTGCTGGTATTGCTCTACGACCTTACAGGAATGAGAGAGAGGAATGGGGGAGAGAGAGAGTGTGAGAGAGAGAGAGAGAGAGAGAGAGAGAGAGAGAGAGAGAGAGAGAAAAATAAAGGGAACACGTGAACTCACGTCTGTGTTACACGATCTGTAGCGCTTCCTCTCTCCGAGACAGTACTTCCCTCCTCCAGAAGGCCTGAAAGAGAGAAGAGAAACAAGAGAAGGGAGGAATAAAAGAGATTAATGAGGCAGTTTACACTCTGTCAGGCAGTGCAGCCCTCCACCCTGTGCTGCAGTACAGTACAGAGGGGAGAACCACAGTCAGAATACACGCGCACGCACACACACACACACACACACACACACACACACACACACACACACACACACACACACACACACACACACACACACACACACACACACACACACACACACACACACACACACACACACACACACACACACACACACACACACACACACACACACACACACACACACACACACACACACAGTCTTCCCCAGGTAGAGTATAGGGTGTGAGATCGAATTTAGCCATTTAGCAGACGGTTTAGTCGACAGCGACAGTCATGCTGTAAACATGTGACATGTGTTTAGTCCCGGGAGTGGAGTCCACTAGCGTGCTCTACCAGCTGATGTACACAGGACCACAGCATAGGTCCTTTGTAGGTGACATAGCAACAGGGTGCTCAGTCTTATGGTTACCTTCCCCCTGAGCAAGGAATCTCCATGCATGTGTATTGGGTGTGACTGGTGTCCCTAGGTCACTCCATCCTGTCTGTCCTTCCAGCTGTAGAGAGCAGCTTGACATTTGGAGTCCCACCAGACTGCAGCCTATTAGAGCTAAATGTCTAGCACCGGCACGGCTCCTCACTGGTTTGTTACAGTACACGAGTTGGCCTGCTGTCGTCCTCACAGTTGGGAAGTCTCGCCCTCTCACTCTCTCCATCTGACTCTACCTACCGAACAGAGCAGCCAGGGTAATGAATGTTTTCCAGCCCAGTGTTGGCTACACTGTCTGGTTTCTGTGTTCCACCTCCTTGCTACAGTACCGTGTGTGTGTGTGTGTGTGTGTGTGTGTGTGTGTGTGTGTGTGTGTGTGTGTGCGTGCGTGCGTGCGTGTCTGTGTGTTACAGTACCCAGGGTCTGTGGGGCTCCGATCACCTTACACAGGTGTTCTGCATTACCCTACCCTCCCTCCATCTCTCCTTCTTTCCCCCGCTCTCTTCCCTTCTACCCTCCCTCCCTCTCTCCACTGTCTGAAAAGAGAGTGTGAATGCAGATGCTTCCGCAAGCGCCACTGCTGAAACTCTAACTTGGAGAGGGCTAGAAAGAGAGAGAGAGGGCTAGAGAGAGAGAGAGAGGGCTAGAGAGAGAGAGAGAGGGCTAAAGATGGAGAGAGAGAGAGAGAGAGAGAGAGGGCTATAGAGAGAGAGAGAGAGGGCTAGAGAGAGAGAGAGAGGGCTAGAGAGAGAGAGAGAGGGCTAGAGAGAGAGAGAGAGGGCTAGAGAGAGAGAGAGAGGGCTAAAGATGGAGAGAGAGAGAGAGAGGGCTAGAGAGAGAGAGAGAGGGCTAGAGAGAGGGCTAGAGAGAGAGGGCTAGAGAGAGAGGGCTAGAGAGAGAGAGAGAGAGAGAGAGGGCTAGAAAGAGAGAGAGAGAGGGGGCTAGAGATGGAGAGAGAGAGAGAGGGCTAGAGATGGAGAGAGAGCGAGGGCTAGAGAGAGAGAGAGAGAGAGAGGGCTAGAGATGGAGAGAGAGGGGGCTAGAGAGAGAGAGAGAGAGAGAGAGGGCTAGAGATGGAGAGAGAGAGGGCTAGAGAGAGAGGACTAGAGAGAGAGAGAGAGGCCTAGAGAGAGAGAGAGAGAGAGGGCTAGAGAGAGAGAGAGAGAGGGGGCTAGAGATGGAGAGAGAGAGAGGGCTAGAGAGAAGGCTAGAGAGAGAGGGCTAGAGAGAGGGCTAGAGAGGGAGAGAGAGAGAGAGAGGGCTAGAGCGAGAGAGAGAGGGCTAGAGAGAGAGAGAGAGAGAGGGCTAGAGAGGGAGAGAGAGAGAGAGGGCTAGAGAGAGATGGCTAGAGAGAGAGAGAGAGAGGGCTAGAGAGAGAGAGAGAGAGAGATGGCTAGAGATGGAGAGAGAGAGAGAGAGGGCTAGAGATGGAGAGAGAGAGGGGGCTAGAGAGAGAGAGAGAGAGAGAGGGCTAGAGATGGAGAGAGAGAGAGGGGGCTAGAGAGAGAGAGAGAGAGAGAGAGAGAGAGAGGGCTAGAGATGGAGAGAGAGAGAGAGGGCTAGAGAGAGAGGGCTAGAGAAAGAGAGAGAGAGGCCTAGAGAGAGAGAGAGAGGGGGGGCTAGAAATGGAGAGAGAGTGAGGGCTAGAGAGAGAGGGCTAGAGAGGGAGAGAGAGAGAGAGAGAGGGGGCTAGAGCGAGAGAGAGAGGGCTAGAGAGAGAGAGAGAGGGCTAGAGAGGGAGAGAGAGAGGGCTAGAGAGAGAGAGAGAGAGGGCTAGAGAGAGAGAGAGAGGGCTAGAGAGAGAGAGAGGGCTAGAGGGAGAGAGAGAGAGAGAGGGCTAGAGAGAGATGGCTAGAGAGAGAGAGAGAGAGAGAGAGGGCTAGAAAGGGAGAGAGAGAGAGAGAGAGAGGGCTAGAGAGAGAGAGGGCTAGAGAGAGAGAGAGCTAGAGAGAGAGAGAGAGAGAGAGGGGGCTAGAGATGGAGATAGAGAGAGGGCTAGAGAGAGAGGGCTAGAGAGAGAGAGGGCTAGAGAGAGAGGGAGAGAGGGCTAGAGAGAGAGAGAGGGCTAGAGAGGGAGAGAGAGAGAGAGAGAGAGAGAGAGGGCTAGAGAGAGAGAGAGAGAGAGGGCTAGAGAGGGAGAGAGAGAGAGAGGGCTAGAGAGAGAGAGAGAGGGCTAGAGAGAGAGAGAGAGAGAGAGGGCTAGAGAGAGAGAGAGAGGGGGCTAGAGAGAGAGGGAGAGAGAGAGAGGGCTAGAGAGAGAGGGCTAGGGAGAGGGGGGCTATCAGTGGGAGCTCCATACAGTCTGGATGGAAACAGTGTGTCTATCCGTCAGAGAAACAGGGTTATAACAGACACAGGAGCTACGGCTGCTCTTTCACCTGGTTGGACCAGCACTTTACTGTCAGTCGGTCTACTAGAAGGCTGGGCTGAAGCAACCTGCTGGCACGAGCACAGACACACACACACACACGCACAGACACACACACATACACACACATACACATACACTCACAGCACAAACACACACACACACACAGACACTCACACACACACACACACATACACATACACACACACGCGCACAGACACACACACGCACATACACACACACACACACACACACACACACACGACAGACACACACACGCACAGACACTCACACACACACACACACACACGCACACACACACGCACACACACACACAGACACACACACACACGCACAGACACACACACGCACACACATACACACACACACACACGCGCACAGACACACACACGCACAGACACACACACACGCGCACAGACACACACACGCACAGACACACACACACGCACAGACACACACACACACGCACAGACACTCACACACGCGCACACACACACACACACACACGCGCGCACAGACACACACACGCACACAAACACACGCACAGACACACACACACACGCACAGACACTCACACACACGCACACACACACACATATACACACACACACGCACAGACACGCACGCACACACACACAGACACTCACACACACACACATACACACACACATACACCCAGACACACACACACAGACACACACACACACGCACAGACACACACACACACACAGAGACACACACACACACAGAGACACACACACACACACACCCGTAGGTGGGGACCTGGATGTTGTTGTGGCTTACTTTGCCTACTTACGCTGGGCTGTCACAATGTCTCATGGAGGAAGAGACTCCCCCTCCACAGGTCCTGCTGCACTCCCCCGACGACCAGGGACCCCAGCCTCCGTCCACACTCTGGGGCCACGTCCCAAATATCACACACTCCCCCTGGTAGCACCACTGAGAGCGGGGGGTGGAGAAGGGAAGAGGAAGGATGAATCATTAGACGGGCTTGACGCAGCCCTGTGCTGAGATGGACTGAGTTGGAGCCTGGATAGCACCTGGGGTTTAAAGACAGAGGTTTTCTGTAACTGGGTCAGTGGTGCTCAGGGCTTAGAGACAGTAGAGGTTGTAGAGGTTAAAGGTCTGTAACTGGGTCAGTGGTGCTCAGGGCTTAGAGACAGTAGAGGTTGTAGAGGTTAAAGGTCTGTAACTGGGTCAGTGGTGCTCAGGGCTTAGAGACAGTAGAGGTTGTAGAGGTTAAAGGTCTGTAACTGGGTCAGTGGTGCTCAGGGCTTAGAGACAGGAGAGGTTGTAGAGGTTAAAGGTCTGTAACTGGGTCAGTGGTGCTAAGGGCTTAGAGACAGTAGAGGTTGTAGAGGTTAGGTCTGTAACTGGGTCAGTGGTGCTCAGGGCTTAGAGACAGTAGAGGTTGTCTGTAACTGGGTCAGGGTTTTAGATCTGTAACTGGGACAGTGGTGCTCAGGGCTTAGAGACAGTAGAGGTTGTAGAGGTTTTAGATCTGTAACTGGGACAGTGGTGCTCAGGGCTTAGAGACAGTAGAGGTTGTCAAGGTTTTAGGTCTGTACTGGGTCAGTGGTGCTCAGGGCTTAGAGACAGTAGAGGTTGTAGAGGTTTTAGGTCTGTAACTGGGACAGTGGTGCTCAGGGCTTAGAGACAGTAGAGGTTGTCGAGATTTTAGGTCTGTACTGGGACAGTGGTGCTCAGGGCTTAGAGACAGTAGAGGTTGTAGAGGTTTTAGGTCTGTACTGGGTCAGTGGTGCTCAGGGCTTAGAGACAGTAGAGGTTGTAGAGGTTTTAGGTCTGTAACTGGGTCAGTGGTGCTCAGGGCTTAGAGACAGTAGAGGTTGTAGAGGTTTTAGGTCTGTAACTGGGTCAGTGGTGCTCAGGGCTTAGAGACAGTAGAGGTTGTCGAGGTTAAAGGTCTGTAACTGGGTCAGTGGTGCTCAGGGCTTAGAGACAGTAGAGGTTGTAGAGGTTTTAGGTCTGTACTGGGTCAGTGGTGCTCAGGGCTTAGAGACAGTAGAGGTTGTAGAGGTTTTAGGTCTGTAACTGGGTCAGTGGTGCTCAGGGCTTAGAGACAGTAGAGGTTGTCGAGGTTAAAGGTCTGTAACTGGGTCAGTGGTGCTCAGGGCTTAGAGACAGTAGAGGTTGTCGAGGTTAAAGGTCTGTAACTGGGTCAGTGGTGCTCAGGGCTTAGAGACAGTAGAGGTTGTCGAGGTTAAAGGTCTGTAACTGGGTCAGTGGGTTAAGATCCTGCCAAGGCAAGGGGCTGAAAACCCCAGGATGCTTTCGTCCTTCTCCTTCAATCACTCAGAACAGAGATTAACAGTGCCAGAGAGAGAGAGAGGGAAGGGGGAAGGGAAGAGGGAGAGGGAGAGAGATTGGGGGTTATGCACTAAGACACTGTATAAACAAGATCAACACTGCAGAGAGAACGGGAGAGGCCAGAGAAAGAGAGTGAGAGAGGAGGGCAGAGAAGAACAAAGAGGGAGCTGATAGGCCAGAGAAAGAGAGTGAGAGAAGAGGGCAGAGAAGAACAAAGAGGGAGCTGATAGGCCAGAGAAAGAGAGTGAGAGAAGAGGGCAGAGAAGAACAAAGAGGGAGCTGATAGGCCAGAGAAAGAGAGTGAGAGAGGAGGGCAGAGAAGAACAAAGAGGGAGCTGATAGGCCAGAGAAAGAGAGTGAGAGAGGAGGGCAGAGAAGAACAAAGAGGGAGCTGATAGGCCAGAGAAAGAGAGTGAGAGAGGAGGGCAGAGAAGAACAAAGAGGGAGCTGATAGGCCAGAGAAAGAGAGTGAGAGAGGAGGGCAGAGAAGAACAAAGAGGGAGCTGATAGGCCAGAGAAAGAGAGTGAGAGAAGAGGGCAGAGAAGAACAAAGAGGGAGCTGATAGGCCAGAGAAAGAGAGTGAGAGAAGAGGGCAGAGAAGAACAAAGAGGGAGCTGATAGGCCAGAGAAAGAGAGTGAGAGAGGAGGGCAGAGAAGAACAAAGAGGGAGCTGATAGGCCAGAGAAAGAGAGTGAGAGAAGAGGGCAGAGAAGAACAAAGAGGGAGCTGATAGGCCAGAGAAAGAGAGTGAGAGAAGAGGGCAGAGAAGAACAAAGAGGGAGCTGATAGGCCAGAGAAAGAGAGTGAGAGAAGAGGGCAGAGAAGAACAAAGAGGGAGCTGATAGGCCAGAGAAAGAGAGTGAGAGAAGAGGGCAGAGAAGAACAAAGAGGGAGCTGATCGGCCAGAGAAAGAGAGTGAGAGAAGAGGGCAGAGAAGAACAAAGAGGGAGCTGATAGGCCAGAGAAAGAGAGTGAGAGAAGAGGGCAGAGAAGAACAAAGAGGGAGCTGATAGGCCAGAGAAAGAGAGTGAGAGAAGAGGGCAGAGAAGAACAAAGAGGGAGCTGATAGGCCAGAGAAAGAGAGTGAGAGAGGAGGGCAGAGAAGAACAAAGAGGGAGCTGATAGGCCAGAGAAAGAGAGTGAGAGAGGAGGGCAGAGAAGAACAAAGAGGGAGATAGATAGGTCAGAGAAAGTGAAATAGAGAGAGGGAGAGAGTCCTCCTTAAGACCTTGTGTGTGTTTCCAGCAAGACGAAAATAGCCTGGGAGAGAAAGTGTTATCAGAGACGAGCTGACACACCCAGACCCTACACTGCCTGTCTGTTACACCACACACCTGAAAGTGTGTGCGTTTGACACAGAAATCTGTGTGACCTTTGGGGAACTCAACTGCTGTGCCTTCTGTCTACTTATCTCACTCCCTTTCTCTTTCTCTGTCCTTCTCTCTATCCCTCTCTACCTTTCTCCCCCTCCACCTCACCCCTCCTTCTCCTCCCTGCCCTACCACCTCTCCCTCCTCCCTCCCTCCCTTCCCCCCTAGTTGGCAGGGACTCTCCATTACAAGGCCTGGTGAGAAATGGCTGACAGTTGTGTTCCTTTGAAGAACCCTCCCAACCCCCATCCCTCTCACCACCCACCCTCACCCCAGACAGGAGCGCACTACCAGCCCCCCGAAGCCCTCTGTCCCAAATCCCCCTGAGCTGATCTCAACCTGTGCACCCTGTGTAGCCCAGGACCCCGTCAGTGGCCCCCGGGGGCCTGAAAGGCTCCAGTCAGCGGAGGGTAATGTCACACGACAGCCCCTGACACCCTCCCATTCTTCCCTTTGAGACCTCGGACCATCCGGTGACAATGGCCACCGTAATCCATGTTAAAACTGTCTCCCTGTCAGCCGTCTAACCTGGCCGTGGCGTGGCCAGCCACCCTCCGATTCGACTCTGAAGTGATGACCTCAAAGCATGGTGTGTGTGTGTGGCGGGGAAGGGGGAAGGGTGGTAATACATTGGGATACCACAGGGGAGGGAGGGGAGAGGGAGAGAGAGAGAGAGAGAGAGAGAGAGAGAGAGAGAGAGAGCACTAAACTACAGGAGACAACTAGTGCGTTTGGACTTACCCCTTTCTCGATGCTTCCCGTCTGACACAAGGTCCCCTCGGCAGCAGGGATACTGTTGGTGACACAGCGGTTGCTTTTGCTAAGGCACCAGAGCTCTCTACACACTTCCTAGGAAAGGAGGCGAAAGCAAGTTGGTCAGAAGAAAGCAATTCGCTGCAGAGAGCGTATTACAAGTAGAGAAATGAACAGAGACGGGCCTGTGTGGGAATTGCCTTAGAGACGATAAATAAATACATGGTGTGACTTTACGTGACTTCCACGCCTCCTCTCCTGTCCCCCATCAGAACTAAAGGTGAAAGAGCTGGAGAGGGGAGAAAATACCTGGCTCTCGGCATCCCTCATATTGCTTTCCCTTAAAAGGGTAGCAGACCTGGGTCAAATCGAGTTTGCACGGTTTGGAGTCACTTAGGACTATTTTCATAGGTTCCATTTCACACCGGGCAAACTAACTCAAGCTCAGCTGAACTATTTTGGAAGTGTGAGACCGATATATCTGACCCAGGTCTGACGGATTGAGCCCTGTGCTTTGGACTCAGTTCAATCCTGAGAGACGATATTCCAAAGGTCAGCCCATACTACTCATGTGTTGAAGGACAACTTACGCCTGGTCACGTTCACCTATCCGGACCCTCAACAGAGAGGCGGCTGACGTCAGTTCCCAGGAACCACCGTTAACCAGTTACAGGAAATCAGCTCAAACTGTACCTCAGAGAGGAGAGCGTCACAAGGAGCAGGGATTTGTAGACATAACAAAAACAACAACAACAACGCTTTGTCTGACAGGAAGTTTGAAAACAAACAACTTCTTCTGTTTCTGCAATTTATCCATCTTATCTCCTTGCTCTTACAACAGCGGGAGGGGGGAGAGAGAGAGAGAAAGAGAAAGATAGAATCCCAGTCAGACTCTCGTCTGGAGTGAATACAATTGTATAAGTGAATGCGTGTAACAAGGACAGCGCTGCACAACCCTGCATTAGATTTCCCATTAAACCTCTATGGTTCCCCCTCCGGGCGCTCCACTTCAAAGGCTTTTTACTGGATAACTGTGTTACGGTGGAGGAGAAGAGGAGCAGCGTCACGAAGAAGAGTTACGGCCCTGAGCCCAGGTTCTGACCCCACGGGTCAGTAAATAAAGTCCAGGCCCCGCTGGTCTCCACTGGTCTCTGCTGCTGCTAGACGCGATAGATGAAATAAAGCTGCAAACTGTCACTCTGAGTCTGCCCTGTCTCGCTGCACCACTCCCAGCTGCTTCCAATAACCCCCCCCAACCCCTCACTACCCCCACCCCCCCACATAAAACCTCACCCTCCCTCCTCTCTGGCTTCCCCACCGTTCCCGTTCAGAGCCGGCTGAAAGGTCAGAAGGAGAACCGGGTATGGATGGACATGTGACCCAGACCTGGTCCGGCAGATTCATGCTAACAGAGAGGATGCGGGAGGGTTGGTGAAGGGTTAAAGAGAGCAGGGGATCAGGGAGGCCCGCCAGTAACTTAGACGTCACTTAGCCGTTTTCCTCCCCTCCTCACCTTGCGACGGAACTGGGGTTCGGGACGAGCAACGCGATGGAGTGTTCCGGAGGGGGGAGGGGTTAGTGGCAGTTTGGTTGTAAGTGACGTTCTCAATGTTATTACTCGTATAACTTAGCTTGACACTTTGTGTCCGCCCCCCCTGTGTGTCCGCGAAACGAACGTCTTCCCTGTTTCACGCTGAGATCTGACCTCTGTGACGTCATCGCCCTTTCCGGGCCAAAAGGTATCTCCTGCCCTTCCCGGTGACTCCGCTGTTCTGAGAGTCCGTTGGAAACGACCGCTTAAATATTTCACTTCCGTGAGTCCGTTCAAAAGCAACAACAACAACAATAAAAAACGTATTTTATGTTATTCCACGGGAGCAAACGTGTGGCCAGACTGCCCGCCATTCTGTCCTTTCCTTTCAGTGCAAGCAACAGTCCAACTTTTCCACGGGGCTGTTTGTTCCTATTTTAGAACCCACTACAGCTGTAGGGTAAGAGGACTGGTGGAAAGAGAGACCAGTTGAGTAGCAGGACACAAACAAACCACCGCAACCGTAACAGTGACTGTAAAGTGCTGCTGTGCTTCTCTTCCTCCTACACATCTTTTAGTTGTCCTCTTTAGTCTTTAATGGCACTAAAGCAGGGCCTGCTCTGCTCTGTGTGTCTCTACAGGGTAACCGTATCCCAAAGACGTCCCCTAACAGTACATCACCTCCGAAAGCAAGCACTATCAAGTCATAGATCCTTTCATTGTTTCTATGGCTACATGGGTCCAATCAGCAAGCTCTAAACTATAGACAACTCTTTACCAGACAGCTGGCTGGCTGAGTGAAACAGACCTGACTGTCAGAATCCATAACCCTACTAGTTGAAAGACTACATTCTAGTGCTGTGGACGCAGCCGAGGCACAGAGCAGCAGAGCTGAGCCAGGCTGTGGAGGAATGCTCTCCTTTCAGAAATGGCTGTCTTTCATGCTGATCTAAAACCACAATTATGAGCTTAAGAGCCAAAATGACAGGGTTTGATTTGGGGCCCGTAGTAATCTGCTGTCAGATATTTCTTTCAATGAAACAAAATAAACTCTCTTGATCTCGGCTAATGGCAGACTCTTTTTTTTGTTGTGTCCGTATTGGTTCATTAATTCTTTGTGGCTTTCATTCAACATCTCCTGTGTCTGTGGCTTGGTTCAGTTCTCTCTCTGCTCGTGTCTCTTTATTTACCTTGGGTTGTTATTCTTCATGGTGGTGGTAGGGGGTAATGATTTTATTTCACAAAACTGTGGTGTGTGTGTGTGTGTGTGTGTGTGTGTGTGTGTGTGTGTGTGTGTGTGCAAATCTCCCTCCCTCATCCATCACTTTAAGATAGGTTAGTGAGATATGCGGCACACCCATCCCAGGTGCTAAGAAAACAATTATGTTTCCATAGGATGATAAGAAGATAACACCCTTAACCCCTGATTAAGAAGATAACACCCTTAACCCCTGACTAAGAAGATAAGACCCTTAACCCCTGACTAAGAAGATAACACCCTTAACCCCTGACTAAGTAGATAACACCCTTAACCCCTGATTAAGAAGATAACACCCTTAACCCCTGACTAAGAAGATAACACCCTTAACCCTTGACTAAGAAGATAACACCCTTAACCCCTGATTAAGAAGATAACACCCTTAACCCCTGACTAAGAAGATAACACCCTTAACCCCTGACTAAGAAGATAAGACCCTTAACCCCTGACTAAGAAGATAACACCCTTAACCCCTGATTAAGAAGATAACACCCTTAACCCTTGACTAAGAAGATAACACCCTTAACCCCTGACTAAGAAGATAACACCCTTAACCCCTGACTAAGAAGATAACACACTTAACCCCTAGCTAAGAAAATAACACCGTTAACCCCTGACTAAGAAGATAACACCCTTAACCCCTGATTAACACCCTTTGATATACAGGAGCTAATGGCATATACAGGAGCTAATGGCAGCTTGGCACAACAGATGTGCTCCTCTCCTGTTACCTGATCACTACCAGAGCCCTAGATCACTAGCATTATCACTAATGTTAGATGCAGGATCAACCGTTGTTGGATTCAATTAACAAAGCATTTTCCATGAACAAAGCATTGTCCTTCACTGCAGAGGAGAGAAACTGTGTGCATACAGCAGAGGAGAGAGACGGTGTGCATACCGCAGAGGAGAGAGATGGTGTGCATACCGCAGAGGAGAAAGACGGTGTGCATACCGAGGAGGGGAGAAACGGTGTGCATACGGTAGAGGAGGGAGACGGTGTGCATACCGCAGAGGAGGGAGACGGTGTGCATACCGCAGAGGAGGGAGACGGTGTGCAAACCGCAGAGGAGGGAGACGGTGTGCATACCGTAGAGGAGGGAGACGGTGTGAATACCGCAGAGGAGACAGACGGTGTGCATACCGCAGAGGAGACAGACGGTGTGCATACCGCAGAGGAGAGAAACGGTGTGCATACCG
>NC_056448.1:8153288-8155788 GCF_018296145.1 Oncorhynchus tshawytscha
TATTCAGCCTCTCTGCACTTTGGTCTGAAAAGAGTGCTAGACTCTCAGGTGGTCCAACCGTGAGAAAAGACGGCCAGCGTGAGGATGTCCAGAAACCGTAACGAGGCTGTGTGTCACTGTGAGAAGTTGGTACGTGTAATGTCTACGTCTATGTGCCAATGCTACTTGGTGCTGCTAGCTAATGTCTTTCCTCGTCTCTCCTCTCCTCGTCTCTCCTCTCCTCTCCTCGTCTCTCCTCTCCCCTCCTCGCCTCCCTCTCCTCGTCTCTCCTCTCCTCTCTCCTCGTCTTTCCTCCCCTCTCCTCTCCTCGTCTCTCCTCTCCTCGTCTCTCCTCCCCTCTCCTCCCTCTCTCTCTCTCGTCTCTCCTCTCCTCGCCTCTCCTCTCCTCGTCTCTCCTCTCCTCTCCTCGTCTCTCCTCTCCTCTCCTCGTCTCTCCTCTCCTCTCCTCGTCTCTCCTCGCCTCTCCTCGCCTCGTCTCTCCTCTCCTCGTCTCTCCTCTCCTCGCTCGTCTCTCCTCTCTTCGTCTCTCCTCTCCTCTCCTCGTCTCTCCTCTCCTCGTCTCTCCTCTCCTCGCCTCTCCTCGTCTCTCCTCGCCTCTCCTCGCCTCTCCTCTCCTTGTCTCTCCTCTCCTCGTCTCTCCTCTCCTCTCCTCATCTCTCCTCTCCTCATCTCTCCTCGTCTCTCCTTTCCTCTCCTCTCCTCGTCTCTCCTCTCCTCGTCTCTCCTCTCCTCGCCTCGTCTCTCCTCTCCTCGTCTCTCCTCTCCTCGCCTCTCCTCGTCTCTCCTCTCCTCTCCTCGTCTCTCCTCCCCTCTCCTCCCCTCTCCTCTCCTCGTCTCTCCTCTCCTCGCCTCTCCTCTCCTCTCCTCGTCTCTCCTCTCCTCTCCTCGTCTCTCCTCTCCTCTCCTCGTCTCTCCTCTCCTCTCCTCGTCTCTCCTCTCCTCGTCTCTCCTCTCCTCTCCTCGTCTCTCCCTCGCCTCTCCTCGCCTCGTCTCTCCTCTCCTCTCCTCGTCTCTCCTCGTCTCTCCTCTCCTCGCCTCGTCTCTCCTCTCTTCGTCTCTCCTCGTCTCTCCTCTCCTCGTCTCTCCTTGTCTCTCCTCTCCTCATCTCTCCTCTCCTCGTCTCTCCTCGCCTCTACTCGTCTCTCCTCTCCTCGTCTCTCCTCTCCTCGTCTCTCCTCTCCTCGTCTCTCCTCTCCTCATCTCTCCTTTCCTCTCCTCTCCTCGTCTCTCCTCTTCTCGTCTCTCCTCTCCTCGTCTCTCCTCTCCTCGTCTCTCCTCTCCTCGTCTCTCCTCTCCTCTCCTCGCCTCGCCTCTCCTCGTCTCTCCTCTCGCCTCGCCTCTCTTCGTCTCTCCTCGCCTCTCCTCGTCTCTCCTCGCCTCTCCTCTCCTCTCCTCGTCTCTCCTCTCCTCGTCTCTCCTCTCCTCATCTCTCCTCTCATCGTCTCTCCTCGCCTCTCCTCGTCTCTCCTCTCCTCGTCTCTCCTCTCCTCGTCTCTCCTCGCCTCTCCTCGTCTCTCCTCTCCTCGTCTCTCCTCTCCTCGTCTCTCCTCTCCTCGTCTCTCCCGGCTCGGGATGGCTTTCACCAGAGAACACGCTCTGACAACCAGGGCCACCGTTCTCCCGACACGCACGCACGCTGAAACCTATTCGTTGGGTTAAGAAGTTGAGGGCCTTCAAGGCCAAGCTGCTTTGTTTTATATGGACGCTGTCTGACGAGAGGATTTGTTTAATACTTCTAAACCCAGACTCTATCTGTTATCATCTGCCGGTTCTGAGGGGCACTATTTGAAATAAATAAAGAATATCCCTCTTTACAGAGGCAAGAAAACAAACCTATCTGTTATTCAAAGCACGGAGAGACAGGCGATTCTGAAGAGGAGGGCGAGTGTAGGATTTCTGTGTCTGTCCCAAATCCCCGGCTCAATGTTTGTACGGCTGAAAGGCTATCCATGTCTTTTTACCTACTGAGGACGTTTCTGGTTGGTTCAGGATATGTACAAGAGTTTCAATAGGTAGTTTTTAACTGGGAATAAACTGAGATAGGCGGTGCCCCTCTTCCACTTACTCGAGGAAGCTGGTGATATAGTCCTTACTGCAGGCCGACCAGGAGAAGGGGTTGGTGTTAGCTGTGATGTGGGCCGCCATCAGCTTGGCTGCCTCATGGCCTTTAGTCCCACATGAGTTTCCTATTCCATCATGGTTCATCCCGAAACTGTAAGACACAAAATGGAGGACAGAGAGGAGGGCAGGTAAAACACGGAGTAAGATGGAATCAAGACAGTGATCTAAGGCCAGTTGCAGATTAAGGTAAGGAGTGGGGGAGTATCAACTGATCCTAGATCTGTGCCTAAGGGCAGCTTCTACCCAGATTGGCTCAACATCCCATTCAAAGGGAGATTGGTGGTGTCATGGAGGGAGAAATCTACTGCAGGTGATGTGTGTGAATCAGTCATAGATTCTAATACTACGGGTGATGTGTGTGAATCAGTCAGATAGATTC